>NW_020523357.1:0-128639 GCF_003368295.1 Carassius auratus
AAAAACACAGTGGCTTTAGCTTCTGCTCCATGCTGACAGATTATTTGATAGCAGGGGAAAAGGCTGGGGCCACTATTTTTAATCTAAAATTAATTAGGGGAATTTCATTTGGTCCTGAAAGCAACCATGCAATCATTAACATAAGGAGCAAAATTAACAGCGCCAAGCTTTTGATCAGCAAGAGACTGCTATTAGGAACAAAGGGAGTGTCAGTGTCATTTTACTTTATAATGCTTTTGTCGATTCTTTGAAATGCCATTCACAACATATGCATTGGAGTTTAAACCTTTCCATTCCCCAAAACTCCCAAAAGCTAAAATATAAATGTGTGATGCATAATTCAGTGTAGATTGTTCCAATGCAAACAGCAATGAGGCCATTATGGCAGTGAGCTTTACATACATATCTGCTATAGACAGTAGTCACTAGTCAGAGTAAATTTACCTGTATCCATGTCAGCTGGAGGCTGCTGCTGTTTAAGCAAGACAAGGACATACTGTACCAAACACGAAGAAATTCTCATATTTTTTGTTTTGTTTTTTTAACTCTAAATTGTGTTTTCAGGCTGATAATATAATTTGCAAGGGGAAAGAGTGTGAAAATGAGAAAGTCTCAAGGTTTTTGAACCCCAACTGTATTAAGCTTAATGGAAATCTACTGGTCAGTTACATTTACACACAAAGGTCCTGCATTATTTATTCAACCTTTTAACCATCAAAATCAATCCATCGACTCGTTTTGACCCATCTAAATCTATTCATTGATGTTGCTATAATTGCTGCTCTAAGCATCAAAGATTTTCTGCCCATTACGAATGTAGACGGGCTGCAAACATGCGCTAACAGAGAG
The DNA here is from genome assembly GCF_003368295.1 of Carassius auratus. Taxonomy (NCBI): domain Eukaryota; kingdom Metazoa; phylum Chordata; class Actinopteri; order Cypriniformes; family Cyprinidae; genus Carassius; species Carassius auratus. The sequence goes on from NW_020523357.1 coordinate 850, forward strand.
ATTCAAAACAAGCTAGGCCAAGGCAGATTTCTGCTCCCTTGATGCCGTGTGTGTGTCCACTCATCTCCTGTCTTATTTCAAGAAACACGGCCATCTCGGTCCCACCCAGTAAATTGAAAATGTGAAAATGCAAAATGCATAGCATGTAGCATTCAGCGTTATCAAACCACATATTATTTTATAGAAATGATTTAATATAAACATTGTTTTTCTCAATATTTAAACACAATTGACAGTTTTAGTAATGAAAGTGAATTACATGGAGTCCTGCACATGACATGTGGGGGAAAAATAGATATTAATAATTTGTTGGCCACATTTAATTAATTCATTCCCTTGTTAAATTAAGATTAAGGAACAAATTACTACAACATGGCCACAATAACATAAATAAATACAAAATAAATAAATTACTGAAATTCCGAAGCCCCCCAATGTCTTGTCTAGGGCTCCATACAAATACATTTCACTAAATAATAAAAGCTAGTAAATAAAAGCTAAAAGCTACTAACAAAGCGTAAATAAATACATTCATAGCACAATCACTCCATAACACTGATAAGCACTGTGCTGTGAATACTGTTTTTAGTGACCAAACCACTTTAAAAAATGGTTTAATTTAGTCAAGATTCAGTTCGATATCAAGGTGTTAGTGTTTTTAGCAGAGCTGTTTCCAAGTGTACAGTAGGTGTTTTGTCTCAAATGGCCTTTGAATCCACTTGTGTTAAGTGCTCTCCCTTAAATACCTCTGTCCTTTACAGCTAAATGCTCTTCATCCTATCCGCTGGTGTGAGCGAAAACAAGACCTTCCCCATTGTTTATGAATGACCTGTTTTGCAATGTGAAAAACAGTGATGTGGAGATTTGCTGCTAGAATTAAGTCATTGCGTCTGAGCTCACGAGATGTCAGAGGAGGAGGGGAAAGGAAATCCAATATACTGCCCATCAGAAAAGGCTTAAGTCGATGTTTAAACATGCAGCCAGGAGAATTTAAAACAGAGGAGGAAGTGATGTCTGTGCTTGGCCTAGACAAAGAGTTCAAAGCTGTTCACACCAAGAATGATACTATAAAGAAACCTAATTAGCATCTAAGCACACACTCAACAGCCGCTTTAATTCTCAAGTCCGTTATGTAGATGAATTCTGATTAGCTGTCAATTTTTTTATCATTCATCAGCTGAAAAAAAAATCACTTTGAAACTGATTCCAACGATATTGTTTCTTTGTGCCTCTATCGTTTTAACTGTGGCGTGTACTTTGTGGACTATTCTTTGAATGATTTTTAGAACTCTATTTTCACTTTTATAGTTATCATGCCTTGGTGTGAAGTTTAAAAAAAAAACTGTTGCAAGAACATCATATTAACTAAATGTGCACCTTGTTAAAATGGACAAGGGTATTCGTATTTCTTGTTATATCTGATAAATATGCAAAAGGATAGTGGCAGACGTGAACCTAATCTCATGGCACATTACTTCATCAGCATTTCACGTTTATAAAGCCAAAAAGCTTTTTTTTTTTATTTTTTATTTAAAAACACATTTAAGGCTCACATCCGATTGTCTTATATTTAGATTTTCAAGCCCTGCGGAAAAGAAAATTGGTTTAAACAAGCTTGTAACAGTACCAATAATTGTTTTCTTTTTTAAGAAGTGAGGAAGTAAAAGTTAACAGAAAAATTAATACTTCTTAGAACATTTTCACTTTTTAGAATTTCCTGCGTACATTGTTGTTGAGGTCAGAATTTTAATTTTTTGGGTGGTGTGGTGGTAAAAAAAAAAGTCAGCAAATACACATTAAACAGATCAAAACTTTACAGTAAAATAATGATAACATTACAAAGATTCTCTATTTTAAATTAATTATCAAAGAAATACCACAGTTTTAATTATAAAAATTAAGCAGTTTCTAACAGTTTTCGTGTGGAACTGTTTTCAACATTAAAGGGGGGGTGAAATGCTCGTTTTCACTCAATATCCTGTTAATCTTGAGTACCTATAGAGTAGTACTGCATCCTTCATAACTCCAAAAAGTCTTTAGTTTTATTATATTCATAAGAGTAAGATAGTCTTTACCGTTTTTTCCCGGAAAAACACGACGGTTGGAGGCGTGACGTGTGGGCGGAGCTTAAGAATCACGAGCGCCGAGTAGGCTTTTGCGTTGAGAGCGTTTGGAAGCTGTGACATTACCGTGAGGACAAAACCAACCAAAACAAACCATGGCTAGCAGTCAGATTCTGCCGTTTATTTATGATCCAGAATCAGATCCAGAGGCTGAAATTTAACAAGAGCAGCAGCAGCAAGGACGTCTCTATGTGGTATGTACTGAAACTGTATATATTTGCTTAGCGGTTTTTTTTTTAGCTGTACATGTGGAAAAGTGCAGTTTGATGACAACATCGCATGTTGTTTACTTGATGTGCTTACGCGCCGATAGCTAAGTTAACAACACAGAGATATTTGAAGCAGTTTTACTCACCGCCTGCGGTTCCAACACACGATCGTGACCCTTTTTTGTTGGGACTGCATTATCCTTAAGAAATAAACGATGTGCAAATCTGGCGTCAAACTGGGCCTTGTTTGTAAAACAAGCATCTTCGAAATGCAGGGTGCAAACACAAACAGTTGATGCTCTGTAAAAATAAACTCCATCCACTGGTCCCTTAATGCTGTGTTTTTTTTTTGGTAATCTGTGCAGGGTTGTCTTGCCCTGGCAACCAAAAACACACTTCTTTTGTGACAATTCGCTCTCGCTCTGATCAGTGAATGTCTCGTCTCTGCTCTGCTCTACGGGAGCGCGCGCTCTTCCGCCAGAAGTGCCCTCAGGACCCATATAAGGAAATTCCGCTCCATCTAACGTCAGACAGAGCCATACTCGAAAAAAACTTTCCGAAACTTGTGACAAACCGGAAGAGGTATTTTTGGAACAAAAATACTCCTTCAAACCTACAACTTAATTTTTGAAACTTTGTCCATGTTTAGCATGGAATCCAACTCTTTAACAGTGTAAAAAACTCAGTATGCATGAAATAGCATTTCACCCCCCCCCCCCCCCCTTTAACAATATATAAAAAAAAAATGCTGTTTGAGCACCAAATCAGGGTTGTAAAATGATTTCTGAAAGAAATTTCTAAAAACATTTACCGATCGCAAACTTTTTTTCAACAGTTGTATGCGCATTTCTACTTCATTACTTTGATTAATAGACAGATCAAATGCACTGAATAAATCTACTGCGAGGACTGATAGAGAAAAGTAAATCATTAACTCACCTATATATCTCAATTATAAATCAAGTCATTCTCTGGGATACTGTTATGAAATTGTAGATCAGCAGAGATGATGGATGCTATTCATTTCACTCTTATTAAGACACCACACAAAGGCAAACAGGCATTTTCCTCAGACTCCTACTGGTCGACCATGAAGTCTGAAAGCTGTCCAGTTAAAACAGTTGGACATTCTGTGATGTGACAGGAAGTAGAGCAGTTGTGCTTCTAAACCAGGCGACAGAGACCGGCCAATCAGATCCATGCAGTCTGTGTCTGTTGCCATAGATGTGCCAACTTCTAACTGAAGAAAGCCTTGTCCACTTCTATTTTGTTTTGTAACCAGTGAATCTAGTTACAATATATATGGTATGAAAAACTACTTTACTTTTCTTTTCTTTTTTTATCACATATCTTAGGCAGAAACCTACATTGCACGGGCCTTATTCAAGAAACACCTGCAGAACTGATTTGTCGTTGTACAAACATGCTTACATAAATTGTCCTATTCAATTCAACATCGTAAGAATTGGTTTACACACAAATTTGCTCTGCTCGTGTTTCAGAAATAAGGCCCAATGTGTGTGTTCTGAAAGGATGTGTGTGTGTGTGTGTGTGGGACAGAAAGAGTGGGCTGATGTGACAAGTGTGTATACTGTATGGGTAACAGTAGTGTTTAGAAGATTGCATACAAATCAATCGTCAACCCCCCTAAAAACATTCTCTCCCAAACAATTGCGTTAGAAAATAAGACTCCCCAGGATAAACAACATACATGCTTCCAAAATAGCACACGATTAGTCATAATTTCATTAGATCGAAGGCCAATAGCAGTGGAATCTGGCAGGGTCCTACTAATCAGCGAGTAACAGAAGCGATTTTGCATCACTCTGTAATTTTCAGTGTCACGATTTGCTCCCAAGAACACAGAGACGAAACGAGAGAAATCTTTCCAATTCACTGGCTCATTGATTTCTCTCCAAATGCCTTTTTCCTTTCTCACCGTTATCTGAGGGTATCATTTTCATCCGTGTCAGAGGGTGCTGTTCTTGTCTGCTTGTTGGCAATATCGAAGGTCGTTTGCTGTCAGGACCATGAAATATCCGGATACACAGACACCACACACATCCAAACACTATAAGTGCTTTCTGCTGGTCTGATTTACACATTGGGTAAAACGTTACATTTTATGCTGATCTGGGATTAACGTCTTGCACCTGAACCCACATGCACAAACACATATACACTCAAATACTGGCACATGGTTGCTTTAAGACACTTATGAAAATTCGCTCATCATTTACTCACCCTGATTAATGGTGACTGATGCTTTCAAGCTTTTTAAAAGCATGCAAAAGCACCACAAGCATCATAAACGTGGTCTATACAACTTTAGACTTTTATGAGCCATTTGGACTACTTTTATAATTCTGCTCTTGCATCCTTTTTTGAGCTTGAATGCTTTAGACCACATTTACTGTAAATTGAAAAAGTGGTCTTTTGTTATTCCACAGAAGAAAGTCATACAGGTTTGGAAGGACATCATAATTGTGAGTAGATGATGACAGAATTGTCATTTTTGGGTTTAGGCCTTCCTTTCTCACCTGTGCTCCTGGTCTTTCCGTTTCTGTGCGAGGTATTTTTTCTTGACTTCTTGGAGTTCATGGGCCAGACGTTCGATCTCATACTTGTAGTCTTCTGATTGGGACTCGTGCATGTTGAGCTCTGCTGTTAAGACCTGTGAAAGAAAAGATATGTTAAACTTTTAAAACTGTTAAAGTATCCTGACTTGTAAATTCTATATTTATGCACTTGGCTGCTTCAAACTTGCCTGGCAACATTAACCAGGTCAAGTGCACAAAAACCTTCATAATTTAATTATATGCAATGGTACAGTACATATAATCATTTGTTCCAGTTAAGTTAATTTAAGCATATTTTAATAAAAAAAGAAAATAGATTTATCTGGTATCTGGACAATGAGATTTTGTAAAGAGAGAAAAAAAATTAGTAGGAAAATTTGGTTAATTTAATTAAAACAAATATGATATATTAGTTTAATTCAGAGCTGAAATGGCCTACATATTAACTATATTGCTTTGCAAATTAATTGTTTGGTGATTAACATTTTTTTATTTTTATTAATTTCACTGGAATCTTTTTTCATATTATTATATACTGAACATTAATGCTTTTAGTTATGAAAGTAGTTCATTCTTCTCTTCAGGTGAAGATTAGGTGCTCCACATAATCACGGTAAAACACTGTATCTCACAGCCTCAAGCAGTTCTTTGTTTTTGTGCTTCAAGTTATGTTGCAAACCATCAAAATACTGCAAAGCGTCTAAGAGCCCATTTGTCAATTACTTTGAAATGTTTCCTAAAGCTGCGCTCACCCTTCAGTGGGCACCTCTTTGCTATAAATGTGCCCTAGTTGTACAGTTGTGATCTATCACTGAGGATGTGTTCGGCTTGACACGGTCACCTCATCTCTTCCTCCGAGCAAGGAACGGAGTGATTTCCTCTGCGGCATCTCATTGATCTCCGTCAATCTTTGCACATATCAGTCAAGCTCTAATTGTCATTCATCCAATGTGCTCCAAACCACCCACATAGTGCAGGTGACCCAACAGCCCAGAGCTCAGTAATCAAAGGAACAGAGAGAAGAGAGATGCTAAAGAGAAGGAGGAAGAGAGAGGAAGTAATAAATGAAGAAATCCCGGATGTGCTCTGCTGCAGAGCTGGCTTTGGATTGGATGATTTGCAAAGATAATTGCACATGACAGGCATTCAAAATGTTTCTGCTCATTGAACATTTTTTTTATATAAATGTTGTTCAATTTGCAAAATAAAATATAAATAATTGAAAATAAAATAACTAAATTAAATAAAATAAGATTAATTAAATAATAACATTTGAAAAACGTCAACAAGTCAATAATAAATCAATTCCAAATCAGTATTTTTTGTTAGAATAATTGTTTAGCAATAAACAATAGTAAAAAATTTTGGTACTTTTTAATTTATTTATATATATATATATATATATATATATATATATATATATATATATATATATATATATATATAAACAGACTGCCGTAATATATATGCAATATCTTTACCAAATGATAAATAATTAAAATAATTAATCCAATAATTAATATCATGTTATTGCAAGATATTGCATATATATGGCAGTCTGTTTATATATATATATATATATATATATATATATATATATATATATATATATATATATCAATTAAAAAGTACCACAAGTTATTACTATTGTTTATATATATATATATATATATATATATATATATATATATATATATATATATATATATATATATATATATATATATATATATATAAAATAAAACACAGTACAAAGTATAATTATAATAATAACAACAACTTTAAAAATGTAATCAATTCCAAGTCTGCCGCACATTTTTATCATTACCATTTTTTCTTTGTTTTTATAGATTTTTAAAATTTGTATTTATTATTATTTTTGCTTATTTATTTATTTCCCAAAAATAAACATTGTTTAATCAACTTTTTAAAGAAAAAAGTGCACTTTTGGCACATTTTGAATAAATGAACAAAACACTTCATCTCTTGTGAGCTTTTCATACGGCGTATAATAATATTCAGACTACTGGGTGTTTTACAAAGACAAAACTCTGGAAACATCTTCCAAGCAAGCGTGGAGAGTCAAAAAACCGGTGTTAATTAATGTTAATTTCCTAAAGGAGGCTGGAGCGGGAGGACATGCTTCAATCAAAACAGAGAATGGGATGATTTTTCTGTTTGGCTCATTAGTAAGGCTTCTGTTCTAATGTTAATTACGCTGAGCTTTGTTTATTTAAAGCTTTGCCAGTGATGCTCGCGGTGCGTAACTCATTTTAAGCTTGGCAATAAATTATCAGAAAGCCAAACCTCCCTATGCCTACCTTCGGGCCATTATTTGTAAGCTCAAGGGCGCCAGAGAGTTTTATACTCCACACTGCAGATATTCTAATAGATCAGCTCTGAATTTCTGCCGAGCTAAGGACTTTTGAGTCTTTAAAGTCTGTTACGTCCATTTTTGTAAAGAATGGCGAATGTAATGGAGCACTTTCTACTGTCTTGACTGCAGAGGATGGTTAGCCTGGGTTTCAGATCCAGGGCTAGTTTCCTGGATCCTATTCATCATCCTGATCATCCTGATCAAAACGCAGCTCAAAGATCAGCGTATATCAATGGCAGTTGGATATTATAAGGTCACCGAAGGCTCAGCAGAGACTCATAAGTTTTTAACTGCTCTCATCTCTGCTTCTTGCCTAGTTAATAGAACAGGACGAGGCAGCTTAAACCGAACCGACTCATTAAAAATGACATTAGTGGTCGCTGTCTCCAGATGGAGCTGAACTCTTAATTAAGTGGTGAAGTAACTAATTATTCATGGTGAGAGGGGGAATAAGGAGATGAAAATGATGGGAGAGGAGTGAGAGGAGGAATGATTTATGTGAGACAAAGCCCTCAGCGGGTGGGACGCGGGATCCAGCTGACATATCGAAGAAACACAAGAAGAAATGTATTAACGGACCTTCAGTTGTTTGGTCTTCTCCCGCAGTGTTCGCTGATACAGCTGTAGTTTTTCTGCTGCTTCCGGACCAGGCTGCCGAGCAAGGATGTGTTTCAGCTCGACGTAAAGTTTCTCTTTCTCCTGCAACACAAAGTTAAAAAAAATAAAATAAATCGAATTAATTTTAAATATGCAGTATCATAAAGTACAAAATTTCATATTATTGCATTTTTAATTCCATTTTTAAAATAATTTAATGTAATTTTTTATTGTATTTAATTTTAAACATGAAGTATCATTAAGTACCAAAGTTAATTTAATTCAATTGAATTAAATTTTTTCAATACAATTTTAAAGTGTTTTATTCTATTTAATTTTAAACAAGGTATTATAAAGCATCTAACTTGATATTTTTATATATGTAAATTAATGTTCTAAATTGAATCTTTGTTCATTAATTTTATTTAATTTTAAAGTATGGTAAAGCACCAAATTTAATTACATTTTTAATTTAATTACATTTTTAATACCAACCCATAGAAGATGATGCCAACCCCTCAGACAAGACCAAATTTTGCCATAAGTTTGATCGCAGCATATAATCATTGCTGTTAACAGTGTTCACTGTCTGTTTGATTACATGACATTAACTTACTGCTTGATTTTTACCGTACATTTCTGCCATATGGACCTCAACCTGAGATAGTCACCACTAATAAGCGATTAATAAATATAATGTAGAAACTTTAATTTTCCGTAAAGCTGTTTTGCAGTGATTTGCATTGTGAAAAGCGCTATACAAATAAACTTGAATTGAACTGAATTAAATCAATTTTCATGTCAATTTTCATGTCATTTCAACAAATAAAAAAATAATTTTAATGTAACTTTTAATTTAATTTAATTTGATTTTATTTAAAAAATAGTACTTAACATTAGTTCACTATCGTTAGTTCACTGTATGTAAACAGTGACAAATCCCAGTGATATTATTCTATTATCTTTTAACAACTCTACAATGAATCAAATCCCCTAAAACACTGTGAAAATTCTCTGAGATGTCCAAAATTTGTCACACCTTTTCTCTTGGAAAGAGTTCAAAAGAGATATTTGTTAGTTCAGAGCATGAGATCTCTTTTACCATCAGTTGAAAATTCTAAGCAGAGATGCTATTTTTCAGTGTCACATCACAGAAAAAAAAGCTACAGTTAGATGACTGAATGGACTGACAGCTAATTCATTTTGTAAGCTAGTGTTAATTATCCAAGTGTGTGGATGAAAGAAAGATGGCCAACTAACACTAATCCCAGCACTGACCATATAATGACACACACACACACACACACTCACTCACTCACATGCATATATACTGTATGGATCGTCAATGTTGCTAATTAGAGAGGGAGTACTGTCCAGTTTAAACTCATCAATGCTAATAAATGCAGACTGTCTGGTGTCTAAAATGATCACTAATATAAAGACCCTGAATTTTCCATGGAATATAAATGATGTGCCACAGGAGAAATCATGAATTCAGCGGGTTTAGGACGACTGAAAGAAGATCGTTCACGATCAAAAGGACCAGCATTCAAAATGAAGACACAATCATGGCTTCGACATTCACAAAACAGTTCTTTGTCTCAAACTCATTACTGCACACAACACACACAAACATTATAGATTTATTGCAAAGCTGAAAGCTTAACACATTTTTTCCGCTAAAGCTCCCTGTATTATTCTCAAGATATTCTCTGCTTTTTCTTTTAGCTGTTTCTTCACAGCCACGGTGGCCGTCTCTTCATAATTTCATCAATAGTGTCGTGAGTGTGTTTGTGAGTGTGTGATAGAGAGCGAGTCAGCTGATGAATGATTTATGACTGAGAGGCGTCTGGACTTTAATACACTGACTTTTATAGGATGACAACAAGGCCGAGATCAAACCCAGTCTCAGACTCCACCTTTCACCAACTCTGTGTCTCACGCAAACATCTGCACTCATAGCGCATTATCAAAGAACACATCACTTCAGCATCATAAAACATTTCCACGGTTTGATAATGCTAATACAGTTACACGTGTCCTCAACGGAGACCCAGCAACCTGTCTGTTTACCTCAGCCTCGCACTTTGATTCTGTCTGTCTGTCTTACTCTATTTATCATGAATATAACACTAAGAATAATGTCAACATACATTTTAGAGCTTTATTTCTCAGAGGAAAGGATTTATTGCTCTGAGGTTAGTCTTTTGTGACTCCTCTTCTTAACTGAATTATTTCGAGTTCAAAATAAGTTACAATGATTTTTCTCAGATCGCCGATCGCAGAACTTCAGCCATCAGGGCAAATCCGAGTAAAGGTTGTGACACTGCTGAGATTTCTTCTGAAATTCTACAAAGGACACATGTTCAGTTATAAGCATCAGTTTCCCAGGAAAAATTAACTGAGATTTCATCCATGTTTTGTATGCACATTTTTTGAATATTGGATAAAATATGGTAGATAAAATCTCCCAAATACACACACACACACACACACACAAATAGATACTTTATCTTAAAGTGGATTAGCCTGATGATAGTTATTAAAAATTTATTTTACAGTACCTACCGAATAGAAAAACACTGTCTATAAATCCGATACTCTGATAATAATTCATCCTCCCTGAGGAAAAGACAAAGAATATCTGGCTTTTAATGACCACACCACAGGGCCCTTCAAATCCTCATCTCTCCATATCCTTGCTCTCTTTCTTTCATTTTTACTCCATTTCCATCTCTCTCCCCCAAGCTCATATTTAACAGCATGTCTTCTATAGTCATCCTCTTACTTAAGTATTTTTACACATCGTTAACAAACAGGAAGTCACATTCCTTAGCCTCATTCGGACTTCATTTCCTCTATGTCAGACTGAATAATCACAGAAGCCTATGTGACATGAAGAACACTAGAAGTAACCGGAGTAGCTCTGCTGTCCCTGTTCAGCACGATCGGTAGACGACAAGTGCAATTTAAAAGCAAACAGATGTTCTGTGTGTCACTCCATTCAGAGATGAAGACAACACACTGTGACTGACAGTGACGGGAACACGCTCAATTTTCACACCCCCGCAACAGTTTTCGCTGCCAAAGAATTCGGACGACAATTGCACGTCTACCGGCTTCTGACCTGTCTTACGATGGAGACATCCTCCCTTGACAGCTACGATTTTGACAGTCACAATGACTTTATTTTGCTGCTCCTGCTGTCATGGCACAAGTTGTGTCATAAATGAGTGGAGAACAGCTTTTGTGACTTCAAGCAGTGAGTCTCAATCAGTGGATCTCATAAGGTCAACAACAACAACAACAACAAAAATTGCAAGGGATATCTTAAAGGTCACGTTTTTCATGTTTTTTTGAAGTTTTGATTGTGTTTACAGTGTGCAATATAACGTGTTCATGTTTCGCATGTAAAAAAACTGTATTTTTCACACAATTCACTTATCTGTATACCACTGTTTTCACTGTCATAAAAACGGGCTGATGACTTCCTTGTTCTATAAAGTCCCTCCTTCAGAAATACGTTTGGGCCAACGGTTCCTGTGTTGTGATTTGAAACCAGCTTAGCCACGTTGCCCTCCTGGAAATGCAATTGGGCGAGCAAGGGGGCAAAATTAGTTTTGAAAACCTGGCAATCCTGAACGCACGTGCTGGAGATGTTCTTATAATCACAGGAGCATTTTTACTGACGAGATGCGCATGAAAATCGGGTTTAGATTTTTTTGCACAGCCCTAACATCTAGTTAACAAAGCTAAACAGCATTGCCCTTTGTGTAATAAGTTACAGAAACTGTTAAACGCACCAACTTAAATAATAAAATACACTTACTAGTTGTGGTCCATAAACAACGCCTTCTCCAGACAAAGAGGGAACTGCTCCATCTTTCAGGAATAATCTTTGTGCGAATCCGGCATTAAACTGTTTGAGATTGTGGAAACTGTCCTCAGCAAAATGTGCTGCACATAGTTTTACATGTGGATTATAATTTTCGGGAACTGAGTTAAACATAAATTGTAACCATAAATCTCCAAGTACAGCGTCCCTGGGAAGCCCAAACAAAGATGATTGCACTCCGACGACATGGATTTCGACGACATGGCAACAAACACAAACGCAACTCTTCCTCTTCTCCGTCGAAGTGCAACAAGACCACGCCCCTTTTTGTGTATGCCTGTGGGCGGAGGTTAGTCAAAAAACTGTTCTAGTGATGTCATTAAAGAAGGAAGTAGAAGGATGAAGTCCAAACTGGGCGTTCGATGTAGGCAAATTCTGTTAAATAAAACATCTCACTTGGCATTGAAATTTCAGCTTTAGAATTTTACAGATATTATTTATACTCTAACAACTACATTACACACTAACTAAAGTTTGAAACATGTGATCACAAAGAACGGGACCTTTAAACTGTGAAACTAGCTTAGAAATCAGTTTAGCTCAATGCTAATTTTTAAATTTGATTTTAACATGTTTTTTTTTTTTTTCATGTCTATGGTGCTTAACATAACTCATAATAGTGTGTACTAAACAGGTCTGTGTGTGTAAGCAGCGAGAGAGTTAGGATTGAAGTATATAGTGTTTGAAAGACAGGAAGTGTTCATGCATGAGCTTTTGAAATAAGAAGTCACAAGCTCTCTCTGAGTGATGGATCTCCTGCGATACAATATCACCTTCCATTCTCTTTTACCCAAATGAAAACTTTAGCTCAGAAAACTCAATCTAACTCTACGGAACCTGATGGAAACCTATCACAGACCTTACGACCTATCTGTGTTACAGCGTTATATTACATTAACTGTAGGGCATAATAAACCCTGCTGTTTGTTGCAGGTAAAACAGACTTTCCTGTCATACCTCAGTTTGTAATTCGGTGAGTCACTGGGCCATATCTTACGGCCACCATTCATGAATAAATAGTTAACCACTAATCGCCTGTCCAGATTTGCCTGCACGAATATTAACTGACATGACATGTTCTGTGCCTCTTTCATTATCGCACTGCCTCAATGCAAATAATGCAAGAATTAGAGTCTCCATATATGTGAAAATCAGCACCTGCTGTTTGTTTTGCCATAAAGTGCTGCATTGTGAATACTTCAAGATCTATAATGGGTATTATATTCAAAATGGAACCTGTCTTGCTTCATTTCTGGATCACCCCTCCATCTACAGAAGTGCAGCATTGTCTTGACTGCAATGGTTTTTTGCTATTGTGTCCTAAACTGTGCTATATTACACTCACAATTTTCAGTGCAAATAGCCACAAAACAATACAACAATCCCCTGCTGTCTAACAACTGTGGTGGGGTTGTTTTAAAAGGCATCAAAGGCAGCTCAAGACTCAAGAGCATTACTCAATTGAGCCGATACACAGAGCTAAGCTGAGCGACTTCATAATCACACAATGAGTTAAATGGGTGTTGCAAGGCAGTCAGCTTTAACCTAATTAGCACTGCATCCCAATGTTCCTTCGAAGGTGGGTTCATTTCATCAGCAGTCCATAGGCATATTCATTGATTTTCAGACTGGAACTGAATTGGAGAGAAATCGCACAATGCTGATTGTTCCAAGTTCATAGCTTCATCAAACAGAATTAATGTGGGACACTCTTAAGCCCCTTTCACACTGCGATTCCGGAAAATACATGGGTAATGTTTCCCGGCAATTGTACCCGGGTTGTTAGACTTTGCCCCTTTCACATTGCCATTGATTATCCGGCATATGAGCGTGCATTCACACACAACCGGTAAAGGTCCCATAATGACACATGACATCAAGATGTGACGTATAATGTACGAGTCGAAAACGCTAGGCACGTTAACTTTCACTTAAGCTGTCGAACGATCTCAGCTTCAGTGCGGATAGTGACTGATCTCTGTTTCATTACATTTTGCACATATTTTTTTCCGTTGCGAACGTTGATCTGCCTTCAAAACACCTGGTAAAAGAGTCGCACAACAACGTGCATCATCACTATGACACACCCTTTACGGCATTAGTTCTGGCTTTTGTTCCCACAGAGCTTGTTCCTGGACTCAACCCGGCAATGTTACTTGGTCCCCAACTCGGGATCAATCACGGAATCAATCCCATGACATATTTGCGTTCACACAGAATGCGACCCGGGATTTTCCGGGACCAACGTGCAGTGTGAAAGAGGCTTTATACTCTCCACCACAGCTTGTATAAATATCAATAGTGTGTTCTGAATTGAGTTTAGGAAGAAAAGGTGAATCTAGTGATGACCTGAAAAAAATCAAACACATTTTGATATGATCTGATCCCTGAAAACGGCTGCTCATGTCCTGAGATTGCGATCCAGTCTGTTAAGCTTCATTTGATACAGGCAGTGAAAGGAACCTTTTTAAACTGGCTGTCTGTCTGTCTGATGTTAATGGCATTTTGAAAGCCCATTTTATCATTTCCACTGCATCTGAGCTCAAGATCCGAAGTGAGAAAAAACTCTTAACACCATCAAACCGAACATTACAGCCCATGTCTACCCCTCTCGTAATGGTGGAAGTAAAGTGGACAGTTTCTCCTAGAACATTTTGTCTGTCTCTTTCAGACAAACCGAGAACTTTTTCGTTATATTTGTTTTTTTCCTCTCTCAGCTCTGTAACGTTTCTGATTAGCTGCTTTGGAGCCCCCATTATAGTCTTCAAACAAACAAACCCAATAAAAAATCTCAAACACATAAAGCATATAACTTATCCTAGTCATGCCAACAGTACCTCTCTCCATCTCTCCATTCATAACCTAATCAGAGATTCAAAGTGCATTTATCTAAACAAACTTTGGTCCCTCAAGAAGCTCTACTCGAGCACCTGCTACATCTGAGAAGTCACATTTGTTTCTAGTCTGAGCAATGAACAGCACGGATCACTTCATTACAGATAATGGAGGGCTCTCTGAATACTAGTCCATACACAAGGACAAAGAGGGAAAAATGACTAGTTCCAGACTATAGTGCAAGTAATGTATGGCTAAATGTATAAATGATAGACTCTGCTTGTTGTATATTATTGAGCTGAATGGCAGGGAGGATATGAAAATTGGTCTCTCTTTTAGGATACAGTACATTAAAAATGGACTCCAGAAAAAATCACTAATTGTCCATCCAGACAGAATCTGCAAAAATTCTGTGGGATGGATTTTAATATGGTAAAAGTAGAGAGTACTTTACTGTTATTAGGAGCTGGAAGCATAATCAAATTAGTCCAAATATGTAATATTGGAACACGCAAGGCACAGAGGAAGAGTACAACGCTTTAATGATTATGTGGAAATCTGTGGCACTTTGTCCAAAAGTGCTACAGGCACAGAAAACAGTTATTCAGTGACCTAATAACCAAATATCACAATCTTAAAGTAGCACAATCTGTATTACTTTTAGATAACTTTAAATTGCCTTAAAGCAGCATTTGCAAATGTAGAACATAGAAAATCAATATCAATTTGATAACTTTTTTTTAAATATAACTAATCTATTTTTAAAGAATTTAACTAATATATAGTAATAAGTATATATAAGTAATAATATATAGCTAAGATTTAAGAATTCCAGAACAAGTAAAAACAGTAATGTTGTGAAATATTATTATTATTTTAATATATTAAATGTAAACTGTGTTATATTTTAATTTATACTTGTGATGGCAAAGCTGCTTTTTTTGTCAAAGTTAAAAATGGTTGTGTTGGTTAAAAATATTTGTGAAACTATGATTATTATGATTATTATTATTATTATTCCATTTTTATTTTTTAGCATTCCTTTATTTTTAAGGATTCTTTTATGAATGACAAAAAAATTGCATTTATTTGCAGCATTATATATTATATATCTTTAATGTCACTTTTGAAAAACATAATACATAAATGCATATATAAATAAACTGGTCTCTTGACTCCAAATGTTAGTGTATATAATTTTAATTTCTCTAATTCTATGTGCAGACTAATGATATGAATCTGTGGTGAGCAATGTTTGGCAAGGAAGAAGTGGCACTAGGACTGTTTAATGACTTGCACCAATTACAGAATCTTCTCACCTGTAGCATGAGCTCTTTCTCCACAACCTCCTGAGTCTTAGCTATCAGCCTCCGTTGAAGAGAATGAATCTTCTGAATCAGTTCAAAGCTGCTTGGATCACTCGCCTACAAAAAAGAGAAGCGAAATCAATCTATTTTGGAAGACTGTATTATTTATATAACTGTTTCCATAAAACGCTTATGCAAGCCCATACCTCTAGCTTTCTCCAGCGGTGGACATTCAAGGGATTGCCAAGCTCATCCTCTAGAGCTCGACATCTTGTCCTCTCTTTCAGCAGCTCCCTCTGCATATGAAACACCTCATGTCTGCCATAAGAACACCAGTAGAGTAAATCTTACTCTGGTTTCCAGGCCACAATAAAAGCATCAATAATCTACTAATTTATAGTCAGTCATTTAAAGTCCCTGCATTCTGGCAGGATGCAATACCACTTTGAAAATGAGTTTGTGTGAGAGGTTCTAAAAGCCTGCACTTCACTTATTTACTTATGCAATACAACCGGCACAAACAGGGAAATGCAAACAAGAGGGTGAATGGAAGAGAGAGGGAGAAACAAATCTCTTGGATCTCATATCGACAGGTTATGGCTCACAGCATAATCCTAGCTGACCTTTCCCTCTCTGCAGCAAGCTTGTTTGATGTAGACATGTATGCTTTCCTATAGGCATACACACAATACATTCTAGCATTTGCTGCTATTTTAGGGTTGGTCTATATAAATATCCGTTGCATAGTCTCATCATTTTTCAGATTAGTTGTGCATTCATTTTTGGTTTCAAACTAGATTTTTCACGTTTTGAAGAAATTCTGTATTTCAGCATTAACATTTTGCCTCCAAAATTGCTGTGCATTAAGGGTGTTACATATGTTACTTATGATATTTTTGCCTCAATATATGGCTTCTCAATGTAAGTGAATTATTTTAATATTTGTAATCATTTTTGCCATCTCTATGCCTGACTGAAGTTAAAATGCCTTAATAAAGTATTTTTCTCTTCACAAGACAGCTATTGCTGGACTGGAGTCATGTCAGTTACTTGTGGATTATAGTGATGTTTTTTATCAGCTGTTTGGACTCTTATTCTGATGGCACCCATTCACTGCAGATGATCCAATGGTGAGCAAGTGATGCAATGCTAAATTTCTCCAAATCTGTTCCAATGAAGGACAAACTCATCTACAGTTTAGTAATTTTGGGGAGAACTATCCCTTTACTCAACAAATCAGAAAAGTCTGGGGGGTGGGACTAGCATTTCAATGGTTTACTTTAGAGTGTAACATCTCTCTGTTACAATGTTTGATTTGTTGTGGTAATTGTGGACAACTGAAGAAAAGATCCCAGTTGTGTTTTGTTAGATTGCACCCACCTTTTATTTTGCACAACAGCGTATTCTGTGTACTTTACCCCTACAACAGTGTCACTTATGGCAAGTCTAGCTATAGCCAGTGTCTTCCTTTGACCTATTACAGTGATTCAACTCCGCAAGTAAACAACTTGAAAGCTCCTTCAGCCAACCTATAAGCACTGGTGGCTTGCCAGAGTCTGGAAAAAGCTAATTACACCATTTCAGCCACAATAGAAAAGCATCTTGAAATACATTGAAAATAAATAAGTTGCAAAATCGTCATCTAAGGACACACACACACACACACAAATCTTCATGGAACAGAAGAACAGAAAAGTAAATGAAAGGTAGATAAAACAACACCCTGTCTACACCAGACATGACTGGCACAACACAACAAAAGCATGAAAACCCATTATATAATCAGTCTTTGTGTCCAAATATGCCTATTTCCATTCTACATAGTAGGCAATAAAAAGTATGTGAATCAGGTAGTCATTGTCATATGACTACTAATTCTACTAATTCTAATCACCAATTTATAGTCATAAAAAAGTACACAAAAAGTAACCACTGACTTACAACTTCCAACAACAATAATGAATATGTGTTACAGAGATGACAGAGATCCATACAGTAACCAGCTGAATGCTCAGCTGAAAAGATATGAAGCTCTGTTTAAACAGCATGTCCTAGAACTTTTTCTGTGAAGCAATGGAGAGAGATGAATGATCATAGCGCACAGCTCATTTACCTGAGCGCAATGCAGGTTGAGTTTATGAGGGTGTTAGCGATTAGCATGCTAAATTGATCAATAAGTCATTTCCTTTGGGGGAAAAAACTCTATTACCAAAATTGTCAGTGTACTATCATTTGTCTAGCAATGTGAGTAAACTGGAGAAGTTTTTGCAAATGTTGTTTTGCTAAAAGACAGTGGAATTGCTTCTAAATGGCTAAGATTGATTTCTCAAGACATACAAGGTCTTTTTTCGTTATTGATGATTCAGACAAAATCAGTGCTGTTAGTGTTTGCTATGTTTGAGGGAGAAAAATTGGCATTAGCTCTTGTTTTGGGTTGCTTGTCATCTTTAATATTTATAACTGTCTCAATGGCTCCGTTCCAAAACCTACTGAGCTATACAGAGGCTGTATTTTAAGGCATCACAGCCATGCTCCTGATGCAAAAGCCTGTTTTAGATGGTAAGGAACTTTATTATGCTGCCATATAAGGCACTTTAAGCCAAATTTAGTTAAAAAAAATATATTGCTAAGAAACAAGCTATACATATACTGTATATATTTAATAGAGTAACAAGTTTTTACGAGTTTTTCCTCAATAAACTCCTAATTTGCTGCTTATTAATAGTTAGTAAGGTAGTTGTTAAGTGGGTAGGATAAGGGATGTAGAATATGATCATGCAGTTTTATAAGTACTAATAAACAGCCAATAATTTAATAATAGGCATGCTAATAAGCAATTAGTTAATAACGAGGAGCGGTCCCAGATTAAACAGAAACACTAATTACAATCTAGAGTTCATTAAAGTGTTCAATAAAAACTGTATAGTGTAAATTATTATTTTATCTAGTAAATATTAGGTGTACTTATACTTAATAACGTAAATCTATTCTTTCCAGTGTAGTGTGTGGTAACTGTAAGCTCTCTATTATTGTACATATCAAGTGTTCATGTTTAGACCCTAACCTGAGTCTTTAATAAGTGTCTTCCTTCATTAAAATTGATGGCAAAGCAAACAAACAAGACCTCAGGCGCTTTGATGTGAAGAGGAATCCTCTTGAACACCTGTTGCATCATTGTCAGACAACGATGTACACACATAAACAGTCGCTGTTCTCTGATTTTGTTGTTGTACAGCAGGAAAACTGTCTCTATAAAGAAAACATTACATATTACACATTACGTATTACATGTATCTTGTTCCACCAAAGGAAATAGTTTCAAACAAATCCACAACAGAACCACTGCACATCTCAGAGCGGTCTCACATGTTCGGTGGTGTTTCATTCATAAATTAATTGTTTTGAATGGATAAGCAAATTGAGTCATAACAACTATCACATTTTTCATTCATGAATGAATCAGCGGTACAGAATAAATCATTTGGTTATCTGATTAAGTGATTCAATTTGTTGCTGAACATTTTTTTTATTAAATGAATCAATTAAATGAATGATTCAGAAACTTCATATAAGGTTTACACTCTATGTAGGTTGCATTTCTCAGCCATATACTGTGCATTCCGCACATCTACTTTCAGAAAAGTAACCATTATTCCTTTTGAAGCCTAATTACTGTAATTTCTTGCCTTCTTTGGAATGTAATGGTAAGTTTTCTGAATTGAGACAGTCTCAATTATGTATGCGGCTGACAAATGTGGCCTACGGAGGGTGCAGCCTTCTAAATTAGACACAGCAATAGACATGTCACCAGATACTGGTGTGCAGATGCAATGCTTAGAAAGAGTCACTGGAAATCCCAACAGACAATCAGGAAAGGAATGTGCATATACACAAAAAGACATGTATCCATATTTTATCATACATGTCATCAATCTACTATTACAGCACTATTAATATCAACCAAATGAAGAAAACAACTTTTAAAAACATCAAAACAGGCATCAATTGGAAAGCCACAATTGCCAGTGCCACTTCCATTTACTTTGTCAAAACTTTTATTAGGAGAGAGGAAGTATTCTTTGATCACTTTGCTCAAGACAGGTCTAATCCGACCCTGAAACACTAAGACTTCTTCACATTGCATTTCGATTACTCCGGTTCTCAACATAAGTTTGTATGTGGGAAATCTAGCCAGCACTTTTTCCTGGAGCTTTAATAAAATACTTTTAGTGGCACTCACAAAAGCTACTTAGTATTGTGTGCAAATAAATGCATGATTTTTCTACACTTTGAAAAGAATATACTACATATAAGAAAGAGAATAACATAAAATATGACAAGAGCACACAGTAATTACTGACATCAGTGCTTCACGGAGACCGTATTAATCTTAGTCATTGGTCATTTTACTACACCTTCCAGCAGACAATAGAATCCTGAAAGGATTTCCTGTTCAGACTGGGAAAAATAAAAGCAGCCTTTCCATTCGCTTGCCTTTTGCTGGCTGTGGCTTTAATTTATGCATTTTAATTTTGTTCTTGGCAAAGCTTTTGTTTTTATGCTCTCACTATTCTCTCTTCTCAATTGTGTTTTGCATAAATACATCACTGTCCACTAAACGAAAGCAAGCCATCCATCTTTCGCCGTCAACAAATTAATTTGGCTATGACAAATAAATAACTGATTTAGAATGGTAAAAAGAAACCCACATGCATTTTATCCATTTCTTTCTCTTAGTCAGTGTTTTAGTTTGTATTCCTGCTTTTTGCTGTTGCTTTGACTGAGATCAGCCTGGAGATATGGAAGGCGAGAGAAAGAGTTGGTTGGGGGATATGGATTGATTTATTCACGAAGGCAGGGACTTAAACTTTAATCAACATGCTTATAGAGTTCAGGACTCTCGCCCACACACACACATTTTCCCGTGTTCAGACCCACTGAAACTACACATATTTGCAGGCAATAGCAGAAAATAGTAAAACAAAAGGCAATTGTGTCATTAACTGGCCTTGTTAATATGTACAGGCCTAATTATCATCAGCAACATTAGCACCAGCATCTTCCCACTACAAAACATTAACAGTCACCTCCTATAGGCCATAGCACTTCCACATGTATGACTCTAAAAATCCCACAAGTGATTCTTATAAACACCACACATAATGTATCTATCGCCTGACATATATCACTGATATAGGTGTCTTGAGATATCCCACCTTTCTCTTTGACAGCCCCAGGCTCTGTAAGCAGCCAAAGACAGAATGTGAACCCAAACTGATGATATTCGCAGTGTCAAACTAGCTGGCATAAGCTGATTGGTTCATGTTGCATAAACAGCCAATCAGCAAGCTGCTTTACATTTAAATGGCTGGTTAGCATTAACTAGAGAGTTTTCCAGCCTACACCTTCCGCAGCTCTACCTGTATAGATCTGCTATGGGTTGTTGTATTTGCTATTAATTCAGCAGCGGTATATCTTAAATACTCACAGCACCATATCAGCGTATGCATTAGCAGTAGCAAGTTCATGTACTTGCTTTGCAGCAGCAATAATTTACAACAACAGCAATTCAGCAACATACAAAATCTATTCCGCCAAGACCAAATACATTGACATTGTCATATCCATTACCATGCTATATTCTTCAGAGAGTTGTCATGACATCACTATAATAACCCTGGTTTGGAAACAGCAGATTTTATTATTAATAATAATAATAATAATAATAATAATAATTCTGGAATACTTGTTTTTGTATCTCTGTAGTACCGCATACATATTTTATAGCTTTTTGGGAATGTAGTCATGCAACAAGCTGGACCATCTTCAGCCAGTTATTATTGCAAAACAACTTCAGGATGATTTAAGACCCCCTTGCTTTGGGATTTAGTTTGCAATAATGACCGGCTGACTGATTATTTCTTGCTTATACTTTTATTTTATTTTTTTTTACTAAAAGAAAGCTGGCATTTCTTTCTCCATCATTAGATTTCGAGTTTCACCAGCTGTCAAGAACATGTGTAAAGACTGCATGCATAAAAACTCTTAATATATGAGGGATTGTATCTTTGGTTTGATTGAAGAAAGCAGCCTATAATGCCACGTTACAAGTAAGGCTCAAGGTAGCGCAGCTAGCAGTTAGACAATGCTTAAGGAACATTGATTTAATTCTTATGAAATATTCATGCTGATTTTAATGAAAGCGGATTACTGGGAATTCATCTGTCAGGATGCTACTCAACTGCTTTTCAAGTTTCCGTTTTCTAATGAGCAAGAGGATGGGGGGGGGGGGGGCATATGGTTCCGATTGCTTCACCTAGCTCAACCAGAGGTGAATAAAACATGGAAATCATGTTGAATGATTTTTGAAACTTTTGTCATTTTTCATACTAATCGCATTAGGAGCATATTGTCACCCAAGATAGTTATATAAATCTGATAAATAATAATAAGAAGACTGTTTTACTTTTTCAGCACCATGCCATGCAACCCTAGATTCCAATGTAAACTAAATGCACTTTCGGGCAGTATGATGTTCCATGCTTGATCACAGTTCACATTTGCCATGATCGAAACATACACACAAAAGAGCTTCACCATTTTTAATTTGTAGAAAGTGACATATTTCAATGATATACCGACCGCTAAACTACAAATGTTCACGCTTAAGAGAAGAAACAGAGTAATAAAGGTAGAAAGAATGGAAGACAAATGCTACTGGGCACAGGTATGAGAAAGATATGGAGGAAAAGAGAGAGAAAAAATAGAGCAGTTACAGAAATGTGCCTACAGCAGTACACATATAAAACAATGAGCTGTGATAGAGTCCAAGGCCTCTGTCCGGAAAATGTGCAGCAGTGAGCTAAAATGTCAAAGGTAAGGTCTTATCTGTCGTAACCTCTCTCTTTCTCATTCTGTTTTTCTTTCTATTTCTGTCCTTATTTCAGAGAAGCAATTATATAATGTTCCTCTAATGGAATAAAAAAGGGGGAATGGAGTGAGGGTAAGAAGTTTGAGAGCAGTAGAACATGTACTAACGCTGTTTTTACTGACGTGAAGTGCACGTAAGGGTAACCCTGTGATTCAGGCAGACTTAGCCATAATTTATTTTGGAGTATGGGCTCTTTGAAATAATTTGAAATGGAAAGACCTCCTCATTACAGTAGACAAACACACAACACACGAAAGCAACCCAAGAATTTGGTTCAAAGCTGGATCAAAGAAAAAACACGCACACACATAAACACACACTTTCACATCACTGGTCTATGCTCTGTATTGTTCATTCCACTCTGTGGTTTGAATCTTCTAATGAATATTTCAGGCAAAATGCAACAGAATTTAGTTCATTATGGCTTAAATTATTATGGTCTCATTTACTGCAAAATTTTAAAAATAAAAACCAGTGCTAATACTGTTCATGCAATAATATGAGCTCTGTTTGGAATGTCACTTTAAAACGTGTAGAACAGCAATGAACACTTCTGGTGGATTTTCATAGAACGGTGGCTAATATACATGCTTCCAATTACAGCTGCACGATTATGACAAAAATCATAATAGTCCATTATTCCCTTGAAATTGTAATTGCGGTTATTAATTAAGATTATCACAATTTACATTGAATGATGTTTATACCTTTGTTTGATTCAACTGCATGCCTTTTTTTAAGGAAATTTAAAAAAAAAGCTAAAAAAAAATTAGTGCTTAGTGCTTTTCAATAATATTAAGCCTCAAATGTCAACTATAATATATTCTTCTTTAAATTATAAAAAAAAAGAAGAAAAAAAATAGGAATGGTATTATAATGGTATACTAAAACTACAATTAACACAATGGAAAAACTCTTAAGATAACATGTAAAACACAAACACACACACACACATCTTGACATAAGTGGACTTTGAACAATTAACTGTCACTTTGAGTGATTATGTAATTGTGGCATCCATAATTGTAATTGCGATTAGAAATTGGATTAATTGTAACGCTCTACTTCCAATTGACCACAGCATTCATGCACACAATGGACATTCAAACAAACACAATGCAAAGCCTTGAATGCAATCACCACTTTTCAAGATTTGTTAATCACAGTAGCCCCAATCTCAATTATTTATTCTAACAATTGTGCAGACCTATGGTTCTATCTTTCTAAAAACTTAATGGGTAGCTCACAAACCTTATCAAAAGAACACACTTTATCTCTCAATTGTAATTTTCATCTGTTACAGGAGCAGATTTTAAGTACCATATCATGATACGGGATGACCTTGTGGATAGTGTGAAAAGTCTGAGCATGCATCTATGTATGATTTAAAATTGCATACATTATCATTATGTACATGAGCCTTGATTGCAATCTTTTTTGAGAAGCAGAGTTCATTCTGCTGTCATAATTAAGAGAATGGTTGCATTTACATTCCAATCATTCTCTGTCTCTGTTGAGTGGATGTTGGGAGGAGCTTCCTTAGCACATTTGGGAGAAAGAAAAAAGATGTTAAAAATCGCGAAAAGGTTTTGGGATCTACAGGGATACGCCAAATAGGTATGCCAGGGACTGGTTTGGATCCATATTAAAAATTCCAAACAAAGAGTGGAGCACCGACGATGACTTGCTGCCGCACTTTTGCATTACAGATATCTTCGGCTAACATTACCTTGTTTGTTTTGTGAGCGCCTACACTTCAGAACAGTTCCGAAGCTACAAATCATTGGAGTCTCATGTGCAGTTCACAAATGGATAGGTTCAGGAGTTGCAGATCATAAAGCCGACAAACAGTATACAGTAATCCAGACAACGGTAAGCTGTGCTCCACCTAGCTGCTAGTTAAGTAACTGTTAGTGCTAACAACCACTCACATATGTACTTTAACTATGTGTTTGAAATGTGTAGTTAGTAACTGTCAAACCTCCCATTTTTTCTGGGGTTCTCACGTATTTGAGCTCTTTTCCCGCTGTCTTCCCGTTTTAGTATTTTCCTGTAAAATATCCTGTTAGCCCTTCCATCGGACCTGTCAGTCTCTGTACTGTTGTTTTGTTGCTACCTCCTTGCCCTTCCAGTGAAACGGATGTTTTCAAAGCATCGTTTTGCTTACTTGAAAACAACCTTAGCGTGATGTTGCCTTTTCTCAAATAAAAACGTAGTTGTTACGAGAGCACGAATTCACGCCAATCTGTAAGCAAAGTCACATTAGACCTAGCTTCACAACTCGCTTAGTTAATGCAGCAGTTTTGTAGTACGAATTTTAGCTGCCAGCAGAGGGACAGCAACAGAAAGATGAATGTTGAAATTTTCCTGTATTTTGGACGATTAACCCGGGAAATTTCCCTTATTTCCAATGTCCAATGTTGAGAGGGAGTACGTCTAAACACTGTGCAGTAGTCCGAGTAGCAGTAAAGGAGGCCATCAACATGACGGCCACGCCAAGTAATGACGTCACAATGCCCAAGCCGTATTATTTGTGACTGAGTCACAAGCTTGTTGACAAGCATTCAGGGGTCCATGAGTTGACAAGCTAACACAGAGATGTCAAATCAAAGTTATCACCCTAGCACCTTCCGCTTCAGTAGGTGACAACAGCGGTACAACAACTCTCCTTGGGTCACTCTACAGGAACAGATGAACTCCCATCTAAATGTGTTAGGGTCTTTTTAGAGCATCAATGACACAGGCTTTTTTTAAATGTTTCAAGAATCTTTCTATATGAGATTCCTGGATATGCTTCTATTAAGTTGGATCCCTTCCTTTGAGACTCCAAGTTTATTTTTTTTATTTTTTTATTTTTTATATTCATGAACGATGCAGTAAACTGATCAGAAGTGACAGTAAATTTCCTCATCAATATGAAGCATCACACCTGTTTTCCACGTGAATATTAAGAAATGCCTCTATTAGAAATATTTCTGAAAGATCATGTGAAACATAGCGACCCCAAACTTTTCAATGGTAGAAGGAATTCTTGTTATAATTGACTTGTTTTGATCCAAACCATTCTGTGGATTACAAAAATAGATTTATACACATTTCTTGATAGACAATGAACATGTCCATCAAGCTTTAAAGTAATAAAAGATGCCATAAAATATACTCATTTTCTCCAGAAAGGTAAAAGCAGCGATTCCTTTTTAAAGGATCTACAGTATAGATATATATACTGAAAGCACATATGTACATATCAAATGAGCCAATCACACAAAATGTGATTTCATATGTGTCATTTATGCAGGATCCTGTGCCATGAGTACCCATTTTTTAAGAAGAGTAAAAGAGTATTAAAAATAAATTAAATGAATAAAAAAATATCTGGTTAAAAAGAGTAAAAAAATAAACAACCACGTTATAAACACACTGTTTGCTTCTGTTGTGCTCAATCTAGCTGCTCTATAATGCATGAAGCAGTTTGAAACTTTGTGTTGTATTTGTGTTGAATTCCTCATTTGTAATTTGCTTTGGATGAAAGCGTCTGCTAAATGTATAAATGTAAACACAGAAAGATGTCAGTTCCTCATGAGACTTTGCTTTCATGGACTTGTCCCAGAAACCCTTAAACGTAGAGGAAATATTGCTCCACAGCTAGGCACCGATATGCTACAGTCAGCGTCTTTGAGGGAACTACACTGCACTGATGACAGCAATAATGACTAAAATTTGCCACCTGTTTACCATTGAGGCTTGTATATCAGCAGAGATCTTGGCATCCAAGCTCGGGCGTCAAGTCAACCCATCTGGCACAGCGGCTGCTGACTAGTCTCTCTGAAACCTTACCACTAGCTCATTGATTTCCACATATGTTTCAGAGTACAGGAAGAACAATGATACGTGTATGTTTTCTGTTATGATTTAAGAGTGCGACAGGGACACGGGTGATTTGAAGAGTGTTCATTTTTTAGCAGAAGCAAAAATGCTCTCTAAAGTGAGAATGCAATCTAACTGCAGCCGACTAGAATGTAGCAAACCATAGTTTGTGGAAGTGAAAAAAATTTAAGTCGATGTATTAATAAATAGGACAAGCCCTTAAGTTTGCACTGGGCAACACACAGCAGTTTCATTCCTGATTGAATCAGCCATTTGAACTAAATAATTTGAATGAATTGTTCAACGAGTCACTCATAAGACAGCAGCTTCTTGAATGAATCAGTGTTGTGCATAAATCATTCAAGCAAATGTTTCAATCACAAAAACAGTTGCTTGTTTGTTTTTTGAATCTGTCAGTGTTCTGGACAAACCATTGGAGTCAATGATTCAGTGCCTCACTCATACAGACACTACTGTAGCTTTTTTTGTTCTGGAATGATTCAGAGTTTTCAATTCACTTGAATGAATAAATGAGTCATTCATAAAGAGTTTCTTGTTTTGTTCTTCAGTGAATCAGAGTTGTGAACAAATCATTTTAGTGAATGAATGGCTTCCTTATAAAAACATTTGCTGAATTCTGAAGCACGTAGTAGAATACTACTCTTACTATTTTATCATATCTTTCTATGGCAGAATCAGTAAGAGTAGCATGCTAGTACATAGTTTGGAATTCAGCAAGTCGCTCAGTCATGAATTAATTAGAGGTGTAAACGTACCATTCAAGTGAATGATTCTAAGACTCTCTTAAAGCGAGTTGTTTGTTTTCCTCTAGAATCAAGTGAACGATTAAATTAAGTCGATAAATAATTCAACAAAACAATGATTCAGTGACTTGCTCTTAAAAACATTTTTGTTGTTCTTGAATCAGTGTTTTTGAACAAACTGCTTGCTTGTTATCACTTTTTTAATTTTTTAATGTATATAGAGAATTTTTTCTCAGTTAAAGGTACAATTTGTAAGATAATTGCAGTAAAATATCCAAAAACCGCTAGGCTGGTGTTATATATTTTGTCCAGCTGATAACTAAAAATACCTGTTTTCAACTACTTGTAAATGATGAGAAAAGTCCCATTCTAAAAAGTGACAGTACAGTCACCTGTCAATAATGTTAGTTACCCTTTGTTACCGCCTTTACTGATGTAGAAACCACATGACAACAGTGTGTGGACAAATGTGGAAGTAGTGTCTAGCGTCCAGGAAACCCCTAGCTTGCTTCAAGCAGTTCCTTATTTACTTCTTCTTGCACGTTTTATGGTGGATTGTGTTACTTATTTATGGAACATAATTACTGTTTTCCGTCTGCCGCTGGTTCTGTCGACAAGGACAGCTCCCGTAAACGTAAGCGTACGGGCCAACCAAACGACCCAAGAAGAGTTTGGGACAAAAGGATAGAAAGAGCGAGGATCAATATCGGTGTTGCATTTTCTAGATGGAGAGAGCTTCGCGACAAACTTCAACTAGAAAGAGATGCCGATCTCGCTTGTGTTTTACTCGACAGGTGAGTTGTTTTGATTCATATCTTTACAGAAAACGTATGCTATTATAACGATCAACCAGATTAGTATTATAGGGCATACACGCCGTGGAACTCGCGTTTGCTTTGTATGCCCAGTTAATGTGTTTGCATGTACACGAGTGTATATATTTGTTGAACAAGTGGTAATCATTTTCATATCATCTGACTAAACAATAATCAATTAATCTGATAATTTACTGTCAAACTATATTTGCAGTATGGTATTGTAATATAGCATGATGCAATATATAATGGTGGCATGTGAAAATTGTCTTTTTCAGACACTTACAAAATCCAGTAGAAGACAACAAATCCCATCATTCCACGCTCCTTCTTAGCGTCATCAAACCACGCGATTGTTATTGTTTTGGTAGTGCGCCCTCTATTGGCAGGTCCTACAACCTGTACCTTTAAGTGGTTGATAAAGATCAGTGAAATGTAACCAAAATAGGAGAAGAAGAACAGTCTCTTTCGGTGACTGTGTTTCTTATTCACAGGAGAGAACCTGGTTAAATTAATTAAATCATTTTGGGGCGATGGAAATTTCAGTACATAATTCAGAGTCTGACTTCCTGAATATTTAGTGATTTGCACTGGCTTGAGATATGGAAGAAAATGTGAGGTCATCACCACCCCTTATGTTACTAAAATAACCAATAGCAGCTGAGTAAAACCCTATTATAGATCTGGTTTGACTTTAGATGCAAGACCTGCCAGTGCTTTCAAACGCTCCCTCATTTTCCACGGCGAGCTGTTGTCGCCTCCTTTTTACTCAGCTAAGAACTCCATTATAAGTGATTTTTATCGCACGTCTTTTGTGAGCGAAAAAGTGACGGTTATTGAGTGTGGTGAATTACAGCTTTTGAAAACATCAATAAACATCTAGCGAGGGTCAATACTGACAAGAGAATTATCTGACAAGCACTCAATTAGCTCCATGTACCTGTGATTGAGGCATAATCATTATGTCATTATACCTCTGAAGAGTACATGAGTGTTGCAGAAAAGCGATCAAGTACCTGCTCCCATAAAGTTTTATAGCAATAGATGTTTCTCTTTTTTTTAAAGAAAGAAATTATAGCTGTATATAAAACATAAAGTGGTTCAAACGTGCATCAAAAGTGATTAACTTACACAACATCGAGCCAGATTACATTCAGGCTTACTCCATTCCACATGAACCATAAACAGCCTTCATACCAACCAAACGAACAAGTCTGACGTCACACACATTTTAGTGTGAATCTGCCTTAAGACTACTCTTAGTGTGCAACGTCAAACCAAAACGCTTCCATATGTGGACAGATACATTGAAAAGAAATGACATACTGCAGCAATACAGCCCTGTGTGTTACCTGAGGTCCTCCACATTAGATACGGTCTTGTTGAGGATGTTCTTTTCTCGTCTCTGCTTCTTGATCTCTAGCTTCAGGAGTCTGATATCCTCCAGTCTTTCAGTGTACTGTATATCACCCTTGTTCATGATGGAATGCTGGATTTTGATCTTCTCGTACAGTAATGCCAGTGCTTCGTTTCTCTTCATCAACTGCGTCCCCAGGAGGTCACGCTCATTTCTCACCTTGAAAACAATGACAGAAATATATAATTAAAATACACAAATGTCATTAGTCATTAGTCAAACTAAAAAACTGTGAAATTTCAATATCCTTTCAGTTAATAAACATTGATTGTGAATAAATGCTGTTTTTTGTTTTGTTACATTCCCTTTTTTTACCAGTTTGGTACCAAAGTTCTGGTACTTTTAACACCCTTTCAAGCATCTGTGAGAAAACCTTCAAAGTACTTTCACCTCTGACTGAGGTGAGACGATATATTATAGAAATAAAAGGCAGGCCAGTGTTTTCTGCAAAGATTTGATGACTCAGCAGTTTTAGTCTTTTCAGGATAATAGCCAAAAGCTTCATGCAACATGACAAATGCTGTGAAGGTTTGGGAAAATGTCTTATAAAAAAAGTTTTTTACTTTTACTTAGAGGTTTTACTTTAATGGATTAAAAAAAAAAGTTTGGGGAAACATTTGGCCATACGCAATAAATAAATATAACATTTCCTCCTACATCTAAATCATTTTTGTGTTATTCAACACACCATATATACTAGGAAGGAAGTTATGTAAAATGGTAATTGACTTTCTTTCTGAACTTTCACTAAACTAAACTGTATGCACAAAATTCTGCAATGCTGATGCAATGTATGTACAGCTATAAGTGAACTGCATGTTATGTATAAGGTATTAGTTACTGTATATCACATTCAGTATACAATACGGTTTGGGGAGCTCAGAGATGTACAGAAGATGAAGCTGTTTTAATGTGTATGGATAGCCAGAAGAGTATGGAAGCTGGTGTCAGCAGAGGCAATTTGGACAGAATGCCCTTTGAATGGGTTAACCTTTATCAAAGAACCAATGTCAGCAATTTACAGCAGCAGATATTAACATTACATTCAATTTATGATCTCTAATAGTGACCTGAATGACTTACCAAAGATGCTGTAAAACATTTTGTTACTGTATTTGTTAAAAATGTATTTTAAGCCTAAAGCCAAAGCTACATATACATCTAAATTGAATTCAGCTAAAAGACTATCAAGGATATCTGAAATTAAATTGTCATCTTCGGTTTCCTACATTTTTGTTAGGATTTGCTGACTTTTCCTTAGATCTTGAGTCTATGGTAGTGTATTCATTTTTATTTATTTTGTATCATAATGATGGATAAATGAATAAATAAATAAATTTTAAAGGTAAACAGTATTTAGTACAAATATTATAATTTTTAATCCACAATATTATTTTGTTTTAATAAGGTAATATTTTAACCTTATTAACCCCCCCCCCACCACCACCCAAAGAACATAAAACTAAACTGTAAACCAGTAACTAAAATTGTTCATCATAAAAGACATATTCAAGTTGTTTCTGTATAAACGTAATAGAATAAGACACACACACACAAAAAGATCATCACAACAGAGCCTATTATTTGAGTGATTTGACTGGTCAGCTGTTTAATCATATTCGACTGCTGACATACTGAGATCAGAAGCAATAAATGTTTCAAAATGCCAAGACCAATTTAGGCCTCCCCAGTGACTCAATTTCCTTTTATTGTTTCAAAACAGTTGACCCTGTTCCCGCTGGACTTTGTCAGAAGTGATATTCCAGATCTAATGACTTTTGAGTGAACCTAGATTACTGTCTCTTTCATCAACAGCCTATTGAAGAAGGAACACAAGGACACGCGGACACTCACTGAAACCTCCACCTGTCTGTACCTGATCAAGCTCTTTTTTCTGCCGGATCCTCTCAGCATCAGCCTCTGCTATGAGCTTCAGCAGCTCGCGTTCCTCTGCCTCCTGTTTCTCAATGAACTGATTCGTCTCCTGAGCCTGTTGCCTCATCTTCTGTAGCTCGGCCTGTAGAAAAAGAGCAATCGATGCAAAAGAGAACAGAAAAAAGTTAAAAACCAAACTGAGAAATTACCCCTCTATATGTCAATGTTTTTTAAAGCTCTACAAGGTCTAGTCAAAGTTTTTCATGCTATATTCACTATAAAGTGCTGGGTAGAAAACTTACAAATCGTAGTCTGTTACTGATTATAAATGACATGATGGAAATTATAGTTTGTTGGAAGACTTTCCAAATGCATAAAAGCGGTAACATTTTGACAGAGATGAAAAAAAGAATAATAATTAGGCCAAATCAAATTATGAATAATTTACTGCCATTGTGTGAATAATATGTAGTCATGTAATCTACAGTAACTGCAATCTGATTATGTTATATAATGTGATTACAAGTACTTTATTTCTGATTATGTTATCCAGATTACATGTAATCAATTAATATCCAGCACTGTATATTTTTCATTGGATTGCATTGTAAATTCTATATATCTGATTTATGTTAATGGATATATCTTTGATTCTCTGTGTGTGTGTGTGTGTGTGTGTGTGTGTGTGTGTGTGAGTGACAGAGAGAGAGAGAGAGAGAGAGAGAATTACATTTTGAAATTTAGTCCATTTAACTTTAATAGGACAATTATTTAATAAAAAATATATATTATTTTAGTCAACAGAAACATTTAAGTTGACTACAGTGAATGAAAATGACTTTTCTTTATTACAATTATCTTCATCTCATATTGATTATTGTCAAAATATATTTAAAAAAAAAAACTTTATCGCAATTTTGTTTGCCATTTAACACTGCTATTGACATTCTCTCCTCTCTCTTTCAAGGTTCGAGATTAAAATGTGCTTTACTGACATGATAAACTGGTTTACATTGACAAAGCATTAGTAAACATCACACATACATGCACAATAGATGCTCTTTATAGAGGTTTGCATAAGAAGGGTGGAATATGTTGCTGATTTATGTGTAGTGCGTGAGGTTCAAAAGTGCGATTGTGTTTCCATCTCATTTGTGTGCAGCAGGACCACAGTGTGTCCTCCTTCAGCAGCCAGGACTGTCTATGTCTGACTTTCTTTGTTTCTAGGCTACGTTTGCTGAGTTTGTAAACAGTCAGGAGTTTTCGTTCAGGGTTGGTCACGGTATTCTGTTAGGGTGTATTATTCTATTACAATTTCCCTCCTTTTGTTGTGATTTCCGCTTGGAGCACAAAAGAAAACCTGCAATAAAAATGGACTCTAATTACTCTCCTAATAAATGCCCCTGGTTTTATTATGTGCAATTCATCAGTGCATAGGCTATTAGAAAACAATGTTTGTTTTTTAAAGTCATTCATCAAAAGGTAATAATTTTCTCTTCAGCTTTAAAAAGCTTTTATTTTTTGCTGATGTATCCAAGGCAGAACCGTGTGAGTAAAATAACTTTAACTAGTAATAACAAAGCCTTTGCTTGTTCAAATTTTGAACCCCACACTGCATTCTTTCCTGATGAATACACACTATTAAGAACAAATTGCATCAGCTTTAAGTTGTTTTGTTTAATTTCATGATAATCTAACTTTTATGATAAAAGACTAGGTGAGAACAAGGTTATATTTAAGGCCAATTCACACTGCACCAATAGACGGCAAAAGACATGCTCAGTGTGTTATGCATGTTGCCACTGGTCAGTGCTTATTTCGCCAATTAAACATGTTGAATCAGTATTGGTTTGGATGTCTGACAATTGATTTACTGTATTCGGTCAGTTATTGGCATTGGTCTGCGTCTGATGGTGCGCACGGACCTAATCTCATGATGAAAACATTCCTGTGGATTTTAAAATATCTAGCAAAATGCTAAATACATATCAATAAGTACATACTGCAGTTTCCAACAGGAATGAAAACTAAAGATGGTATATCAGCGAACACTTTTAATCAGTTTCGTACACTGTTATGATTATTGCTCCATACAGTATGTTTCACTTTCCAGATGTATCTATCTTGCTCGGTAGCTCAGCCGGCACAGAATTGGCATGTTTTTATGTCACATCCACTTTTGTTCATACTTACAGTTAAGGTTCAGGTGTAGTGCAGATGGTAAGTTATTTTAAAACTTAGCTTTAAAGTTATAGCGCCACTCATTAGACATTTCAAGCCAGAATTGCAGTGACACGTACAAAACCAACATCAAATAAAACCATATGGACCATATGTATATTTATCTCATCACATAAAACAGACCATATGTATATTTATCTGAAAACAAACACTCTTTTAGCACCACTCAGTGGACACTTCACATTGAATATGTCACAAAACGCACATGGCAATACCTATTTTGACTCTTGCCGAAAAATTCCCACAGGTTCGTTTTCGTCATGAGATCAGGCTCGTTAAAGGTGCCATAGAATGCAAAAATCACTTTTTATAAGGTGTTTGAACACAGTTGTGTGGCCGCAGTGTGTGAAAACAACCAGCCTATAATGAAAAAAAAATCCACTCACTCATTGTTTTATAATTCCAAAAAATCATAAACAGTCTCTACACGCGAGCAGTTCCATGATGACATAGTGGGTGAAAGTCCCGCCCATTTGTGACGCTCTCTGCCCTATTAGCATATGCACAGACCTGAGTGAGAAGCTGCGGTCCGCCATTACTGTTCTCTTGCTGTAGTAGCTGGAGGTACAATGTCAGTGCCAAAGAGCCATTAAAAGTGTCGTGTGTTGGGATGCACAACCGAATGTAAGAGTCTCCATAGACCGTCTGAGGACACGGTGGTTCTGAAAGAGGGATCGATACCAACGCTTCATGCACAAATGTTTCAGAAGTCAATAAAATTTAAATTGAATGGTTCCCAACAAATAAATTGATACCTACTGAACTTAAATATGAATAGAAAGTGTTTAATAACTTTTGTTTATCTACATATTAGTCATTCTTTGTTTATAATCCTTTTGTTCATGATATCGCCAAAATAAAATAAAATAAAATCTCTCTAATAAAGTAATTATTCAAGAGGATTAAACAGAGCCAGTAATAAAATGAATGAATAAGTAGTCACATTATTTGCACTGCATGAATCATAGCTTAACACATTAATATAGATTGAACACTGCCTGACTTTGAGAAGCAGGGGGCTTGTAATTTAAATGAGCTTTACAGTTATTTCATTTAGACTTAACTATGTGTTCATGTTTGGTTTTAAAGGGCTTATTAAAATGACTAAATTAATCCATCCAAGAGCAGTGGGGGGTTTCTCTTTTTTCTACAATGTTGTTCAATGAATATTACTGACATAATAGATGCTGACAGATCTGTTAGGCAGATCCCATATTCTGACATCTGATTTTTCTTCCGTCTCACCTATTCATAGAGACATAGCTCGCTGTGTTTAACCTAATACCATGCCAAGACAGGCATTTTGACCAAGAAGTCAGGATGCATGTCTGTAAGAAGTTGTCCAAGAGGTCGAAACGCTGTAGTAATTTCCCCTTGGTGGGAGACTGTGGTACTTCATCAAAACATTTGACTTCAAAATCCATCTCTGTCTCTCACCCCTCTTTGACACTTATTTGGTCGCCTGCGGCAGATGCAGTGGGGTAAACATATAGGTCTGCCAAGAATGTAGAAAACAGACGAAAAAGTGGATGGGAAGGATAAAAAGAGACAGAGGGAAGACAGGCGTGAGTGCTTTACACTTCATTTGATACCAGTCTTAACCTTTATTCCCTGAGAGAGAGAGAGAGAGAGAGAGAGAGAGTCAGGCAGCAGGAGCATCAGGTGGGTTCTTTTAAAGACCAAAGATCCTGTTTTCAGAACTAGCTCAGGTGCATGTCCCAAACACTAGACCCATGTTGATACAAGTGAGAAGTGACACACGCTGAAAGTTTATTTTTTTTAATTTTTTTATTAATTCAATTATCGCATAGTTGTCTCTTGAAATTACTTATACTTGACATACAATATCATTCAAAAGTTTGGAGTTGGTAAGTACATTTAAAAATTTGGTTAAAAAAAAACAGTTAAATCTGAAATATAATCAACATTTTAAATAACAGTTTTGTTGTTATTATTATCATCAATGTGCTGCTTAATTTTTTTAAATATAAATATTTTGTATTATAAATGTCTTTACTGTCACTTTTGATCAATTCAATCTTTGCTCAGAAAAAGCATGTTTCAAAACGAAAAGAAAACAAAAAAAAAGAAACAAAACAAAATAAAACAAATACTTGAACAGTGTATTTAAAAAGTGAGACTCGTAAAAATGTTATGGCATATAATTATACTGAGTGTTATCTACACATATTAGTGAAACAGTTGTTCCCTTTTTCCTTTTTCTTCCTTAAAAAGTAAATTAAAAAAATAATTATTAAATTAATTACAATTTTATAATTTAATAGACGGACAGCCATTTGTCATATTTAGTTTTCTTTTCTCATATTAAAATTATAGAATGAATTAGGGCTCCAGACCAAAATGGTCAATAATTTATAATTTAATCACTAATGACAACTGTTGGAAAACTTTAAATCTAAGCTTTATAATTCAGCTTCAGGCATTTGTATGTCTAAGGGTTGATTTTTTATTAAGACTACAGTAAGTGATTTTTTTTTTCTTTTTTTCCGTTTTATACAGAATTACTGTCTTGGGACATTTTGCATGCCTTTTTTATTTCTGCCTGGTACTTTTACATTTTTGAAATGAAATCTTACAAAAATAAAACAGTAACAAAAAATTATATTTCAGTCTTTCTACTTCAAAAAATTCACATTTTATTCAATAATTTACTAGCAATATCTGAGGGACAATTTTTTCATAGTAAATCCTACATTTTTTTTTTTCTTTTTTTTTTTGCCAGTGTATATACAGATGTAATTTTTTATACTTGTCCCATAAATGGACTTTTTATCTTAAAATATTAAAATTCATTATTAAATTGCAACATTATTCTGAAAATATATAATAACATAGTAAAATATAATCATTGGAAAATTGTATTTATGTCCACTTTAGCAAACAAATGAAATAAATGTACTTTCAGAGACTTCAGAGGGTGTTTTCTTCATCGGGCGCCTTGATGAAGAAGCTCTGACAGCATAATAAATTGACAACATTGTATATATACAGTAAGATGACAAGACCTTTGACTGTCTAAAATCTCTTGTTAACACTGAACCGGGAACAACTGTGCAAGGTCATTTTTAAGGTTGTTTGCCACCTCTCCCGTTAACTGTGTAACACTGATGAAATTTCAAAAAGCGGCGAACATCGTTTAGAACCTGGCTGCATGCTTTACACATCATCACTTCCTTTTTTACGACATTAAATTCTGAAACTTTTCCCCCTCCTCTCTCGGTTCAGTGCTAAACATTTGCAGACAGCGTCTGGAGCATGTAATAAGATTTCTCCGAGATCGATGTCGCCTCTCAGCATGCATAACAACCAGCTGGACGGAGCTGGTGCTGAGAGCAGCCTCTCCCCTCATTACCCCCTGCCGTAGCCTCTCGTGATGAGAAAGTGTAGCCCATTCATTAACATGCTAATCAATTCTTATGAAGTGGCCTAATTGTTTTTTCATGGGGTGAGGGTTAGCCAGTAGACAGACTCAGTGCTGGCCAGCTTCAAAGAACACAAGAGCTTCTTTCTTGCTACATTTGTGAAGGCTTGAGGTAATAAACAACAACAAGAAGAGCTGAAAGGTCAATGTCTTGGCACAATAGTTTTGTGTGCGGAGACCAGCAGGACAAAAGAGGATTGCTTCCTATGAAGCCATCTGTAAGGGAACCCATAAATGGTTGAAAATGCCCTTTAAAAGGATAGTTCATATTTGTATTTGTACATAACTGTGTATGTGAAAAATAAAAATCTTAAATTTGCAATCTTAAAATCTTGAAACAATTTTCATTTAGAAATTGCTAGTAAATTAAAAAAAAAACAAATTACAATGAAGTGGCAAGTAACACATTGAATTAAATATGAAATTCTGAAGTAAAATGACTGAAATTGTATTTTTGTATGTGTAATTTTTTTTTTTACAGTTGTCAGTATTTTGTCAATATATTGATTTTACGAAGTATACATTTTTAATTATGTCAAAAATGTATATGTTAATTTAATTCATTGCTTGCAAAAACAAAGTTTTAATATTATGTTTATGATGTGGATATAGCTTATTAATCTCATTTATAAGCAATTCAGTTCTACAAGCAAATCATTCTTCTACAAATACGTGACCAGAAAACCAGTCTTAACTGTCAGTTTTTTTGAAATTGAGATTTATACATCATCTGAATAAATAAGTCCATTGATGTATGGTTTATTAGGATCCGACAATATTCTTCAGCAGTGCAACTATTAGAAAATCTGGAATCTGAGGGTGCGAAAAAAAAAAAAAAGACTGAGAAAATCGTCTTTGAAGTTGTCCAAATTAAGTTCTTAGCAATGCATATTACTAATCAAAAAGTACGTTTTGATATGTTTACGGTAGGAAATTTACAACATATCTTCATGGAACATGATCTTTACTTAATATCCTAATGATTTTTGGCATAAAATAAAAAATTCTAATTTTGACCCTTAGAATGTTTTTTGGCTATTGCTAAAAATATACCCGCATGACTTAAGACTGGTTTTGCGCTCCATGGTCACATATATATTTTAACAGTCATGTCATGATGCATATTTTTGTGTCTAATTTTGCTTATTATGTATGCCACCTTTGTCTGACACACCAATTTCACCATTGGAGCCTCTATTAATGAGCTGATGAGTTGAATCAGGTGATTTTAATGCAAAATGTGCAGTGTTGGGAGCTCCAGGAATGTGGTTGAGATCCACTGGACTAGCTCATGTTGCAAGCATTTGAGGAAAAATACGGACCCAGATTTTTATGATTTCAGAATGATTTCAAAGCAGACACTTCAGAGCTCAACTCTCCTCTTAGTTGACTGCATTTCAAAGACACAGAATGGACTTCACAGGGGAAAAAGCCAAACGAGTGGATGAAGCAATAGTAAACCCATGCATTTTTCATTTCTCATTTTCCGTACGTGGTAAACGTAAATCTGAAATCTACTATTCTAGGTAAAACAAACATTTCATTGAAGTTTAAAATTAGGATGCGTATAGTTTTATGAAAGATAAAACAAACCCTGGCCGACATAATGCAGAAGAAAATCCAGGCCAGTATTCAAGGTCAGTAGAAAGAGATCAAAGACAGATCAAACTATATAAATGTGATTACAAATTCCATTGAGAGTGCCCTCTGCACTCCCAAAATAAATAAATACAAAGAATACGCCAGGCTCTACAAGAGTGGCTAGCTTTAACACTTTCCCGAACTTTACATTGTATTGTAACAAGTGTGGCAATGTTTCCTATCGCCTGCATGGGTTGTGCTTTGACATTGACGCATCCTGACAGGATTGGAGGTAAAACGTGAAGTCGAGAATGATTTGCTTTGACAGCTGTTCCATGGAAATGTAATGAACCCAAGTTTGTCACCATTTACCAAAGGGTGATATTGACTTTCCGTCATAGGTGTAATATTGCTGACAATTGTTAGATATGTGGGTTGGCTGAGAAAGTGTATCTGACAAATGAATACCAGAGGTGACAATGACAGAGGTGCAAATCACCTTTTTTAACCAGTCAGCCTGAAGAAGTGAACGAAGTGTGACCTTTTATGCAAAGAGTTGAGTGTGTAAAGTAAAACATTCAGATGTCTTTCAAACATGTCTTCCAAGTATTTTCCCACCATGAGTTCCTTGACCTCATTTTTTAAAATGAAGATTAAAACACCAGCAAAAAATAAAAAATAAACAATATTTTTTTCTTTAATGTATGGACTAATTTGTGAGACGTTCCATGTTCTCCAGCATGATTTGAGAATGTTTCAAAGAGCATCTTGTGCTTCAGTGGAAGCAAGAAAAGTTGACCTTTTGTGCAAAGGAGTTGACATGATCAATGTCACAAACCTGCTCAGTGAAGCAAGGTTTTCTAAAGTATTTAGTTATATTTCCCTTGCTAACTCCATAGACATTGTTCATTTCTAGGTTCAAATAAAAATAAACCTAGATTTTCAATGTTTCTAAGAATTTTGAACCCCACTGCAGCTGTACTGTATATACCCCACTAGTGAGAAGTTCAGTCAGTCAGTTACAAAATCTGTCCCAAGCTTGTCAACCATATAACATTTCCTTGCTTCCCATGTCTTCTTTCACAGTTCATTATGGGCACAAACCCAAGACTAACCAAGAGACATCTCATAAGAATAATAAATTAGATAAATTAAGGTTTTATGAGAAAATGGGCAAATGGCATGTTCTCCTGCCTCCTTCCATCTGCATGTGGCTAAGAACTTTACTGAATAATGAATTTCTCATATTCTATATCCTTCCATCTAAAGCAAGTGAAGCAAGGGGCAAATGACAAATAAAAAAAAAAGCATTATGAAATAAAAAACTAAACAGAAATGACTGTTAACGACATGATAAAAGGCTTCCAACCACTTGTAATTACATACTCCTTAGAGCACAGAGGGTGAAACGGACATGGTGACATTTTGAAAAATGAAACATGACTTCTTATGATAGCAGTGTTTGGGAAGTTGCTTTGAAACTGAAGCACCCCACACTACAAGCTACTCTCGAATCAGTAATTACATTAAAGCTACTCTTTAGACAACGGAATCTGCTAAAGAAGAGTTTAATTTACATTTAAAATCTATGGACCCAATGTTTCCAGCAAAACATTGCCCCGAGCGTAACATTGCCTCCATTGGCCTGGCTACTTATTTCCACTGTTTCATGGTCCAGACCTTTATTACTGTCCTTTATTGCACTACGGCATACCAAGAATGCCCAGAAGGTTTGGAGATACTCTGACCCAGTTATCCAGCCTTTTTAGTCTTTGTCAGATTCACTTGCTCATTCACTTGCTCATTTTCCCACTTCCAAAAACATGAAATTCCAAAAACCGACTGTTCACTCGCTTCTCAATAAATTGATGTCATTCAAACAAACTGATGGTTCAGATGATTCATGTAAACCTCAAGTGAACCACTTGAATGGACTGTGTAGACAGTTTAGAAGAAACTTGCCAGATTTGTAGCATTCCATCATTATACCATTTGTTTCGGGAAAAGCTGGCGTGTCTTATGAAGACTACTAAAAATTTAAGCTGTTGCATCACTAGGTTTGGCAAATGTTATATCTCTAAAAATGCTTCACAAGATTTGTGAATGCAAAGCCTGTCTTCATTCATATGTTCTGGATCTTTCTTCCTCTTGTTAAAGAGGGAAACATATGATGGTTTTGACTTGAGAAGTGGTGGAAAAACAGGAAGGAGAAGGCAGAGGAACCAGAGAAGAAAGCAGAGGTAAATTGCAGCTCTGGGGCACCTGTATGCTTTAGAGTACAAAAGGCAAAGGGTGAGACACAGGCTCACGAAAAAACCAAGAAAACAAATGAATGAAGGTGAAAGAAAGGAATGCCAGAGAGGGTTACATAAGCCTGCAGTGAACTCCCTATCAATTTAAAGTTTTCTGCATCATGTCCCCGCGGCCCCTCAAAACATGAAAGATTGCTTTTGTTCGTCATTTCTCTCTCTCGTTCTTTCTCTCTAGTTGTTTGTCGATCTTCTTTGCTCCGATTTTCTTTCCCATCAGTCTATTTAAGTTCCTTTTGCTTTTTGTTTGTAAAGTGATGCCTGAAAAAATTACACTCGGATGACAGGAAAAATGAGTAAGTCAGGTTTCCATGAAACAATTTTACACTGAATAGTTAGTGCAATTAGAAGAGGCAATTGCTTAAGTGTTTGTTAATTGTGCATTTACTTTCATTTTAGTTTCTTTTTTTTTTTTGTAGACCCTAATTGTGCTAAATCTCATTAAAATAGTTACAATTGTGTGTAAAAAAATAAATAAAAACAAAATACTAAACCTATGGAAGAATTCATAACACCTGTTGTATTAAAACACTATACAATTCTCCTGTAAAAGAGAATATTCTCTCTTAAAAACAAATGTTTTGCTAAAGCATAAGCACACGATTTGGGGGTATTATATAAAAAAAATTATAATAATAAAAAAAAACTTCTCTTTAAAATTCCTAATCAATCACTACATCATTTTCCATGGGAAAAACTGATTATTATTGGAAATTAACACTGACTATTAATAAATAAAATAAGAATCAATAAGTTAATGATATATAAACTAACAGGTGTATACAGGTATAGACTTTGTAAAGATGTTACAAAAAAATCTATACCAAAACATACGCTATTCAATTGTACTTGCTGTTCTTCAAAAAATCACATAAATTAATACATTTAAACTGTAATAAAATACATTCAAATAGAACAGTTCTTTTAAATTGTAGCAATATTTCACAATATTACTGTTTTTGTTGTTTTATAAAAGTATAAAATATTTTTTCAAAAACATTTTTACAAATCGTACCAATCCCAGACTTTTGAAGGCTAGTGTAAATCTTGGGAAATGTTGATTTAAAATGATAATAATGT
Organism: Carassius auratus; assembly: GCF_003368295.1. NCBI lineage: Eukaryota > Metazoa > Chordata > Actinopteri > Cypriniformes > Cyprinidae > Carassius > Carassius auratus. The sequence goes on from NW_020523357.1 coordinate 43,094, forward strand.
GAAAAAAACTGAAATAACTGCTAGCTTTGACTTGAACATCTACTTGGTGTAAGGCCAGACTTATCATTGAAAAACTGTTATGGATGGAGTAAACTTGATGAATGAAAGAACAAAAGAAAGAAAGAAAGAAAGAAAGAAAGAAAGAAAGAAAGAAAGAAAGAAAGAAAGAAAGAAAGAAAGAAAAGAAAAAGAAAAGAAAGAACAGACTGAAAGTTTAACTTCAGCTATTTTTGCTGCAGGATATACAGACCTTTATGACTCATGAGTCTTCATGATTATGAATTACCTGACTAAGCATAATGTTTCTTGTCTAAGATTCTGGTCCTCTAGAAGTAAATGCAAGTGCGCTTGTTCTCGACGATGATTGGTCTTTTTTTACTGTTCTCTGTGGCTTTCCTTCATTAGTGCAGGAATCTAAACAAAGGGAGCACTGAGCTTGGCTCAAACATGCCTCTTACTTTGATTTGCAAGAGTGAAGCATGCTCTCCAAACATTATGTTGATCTCTACCACGAGAGCATCAGCATTTGTTGAGTTCACAGACTTTAGTTTGCTCTCTAAAGTTTCACAACGTTTCAGTCTTCAGTGCATCTTTTGGTCTTGTCTCTCCTTTTCACTTCCATTGGGTGTTTTTCCTTTTCACTTCATGGTTCAAAGGAGAGGTGAACATCACAGCCATCATGCTTCCTGAGAACCAGTCAGGGAGCCAGACAGCACCTCCTGTGGCATGCTGGGTAAGCTGCTCAAGTTGGGTAGCTGCCCACCAGCCCTCGAGACCCATTTTCTTTTATTAATGAATCTTTCTGTCTAGTTCCTTACTAATGCACACACCATATTTCACCCAGAATGAGCTTTTAAAGATCTTCGACAGTGCTTAATGCAGTGGGATACCAGGAGAGGATGTTTAAGAGCATGTAACTATACACTTCCTGAGACAGCATTTGGATTAATCAAAACAGACTGTCAGTTATCCATGGATCTGTTTAGTTCTGAGACAGCTGAGTCGAGATTTTCCACCCGGTGTCGTCCAGAACTCCACAACCCTCCGCCCCATGCATAGAGGAACCTTCCAATCTGAAACCATCTGTTCGGACCACTGGACCACACTCCCCTGAAACAATCTGTTCAGGCTGATGGAGCGATTTCACCGTGCTCCAGATACAGTATTAACATACAGTGGGGTCCAAAAGAGATTTTATGTTGGTTTCTTGGTTTAACATTTTACATTACATGTATTACACACAGGCACTGTACAATATATATATATATATATATATATATATATATATATAGTATGATTTTATATATATCATTTTATAGCTTCAATACATTTTATTATTTGAACTTAAAAGTAAAAGGCTTCTTTTCTGTTTTGCCTTATTTAAAGATTTGATTATACACAAATATTTAAATGTTTCTGTAATGTTTTTGTTCACTTTCAATTCAGTACAACTAAAACTATAACTAATGTGTGCTTATGTAAGAAATTATGTAAGAAATTTGATAATTTAGCTAAGATCCTTGCAAACAAGGTCAACACAACAATGATTTAAAAATAAATTAAGAATTAAATACTATAAAAAACGAATCACCAAAAATAGAATGATGAGTCAAAGTTTACTACAATTTAGGATATTTATTATATGAACATTTTTATTTTTCCCAAACCTATGACAAATACTGTACATGAATAGCATTGCTGCTGCTCATTTACTTATGAAGAATATGTGGAATATCAAGAAATTGAATTATGTTAATGAGAAATAGTCCATAAATCAAACTGATCTTATGCGTTCCAGTGTTAAATAAATACATTTTTAATAATCACTTAATTTCATTGTGGTCTCAGATGTTTGGACCCCACAGTATAAATCCACTGCTGCATGTATTTTCTCATAAAGGTCCATAATGCATGTGTGGATTATAAAATACATGTAGAGCTAAACTAAGATTATTGGCTACTTTAGATCTGTTAGAGCTGGGCAATCACATACTCAAGCTGTTTCTCTCTCGCTTCGTCTCTCTCTCTCTCTGTGACCACACCCCTCAGTCTATACCTCAGAACAAGGTCATATATAATTTACAACTCCAATAACCGCCAAAAAGCATTGCATATTCATTAAGTCTTTCATGTCAGATGTTGAATTTGAAAGTGCACAGAGTCAAAGCCCTCTCTGAACTCACATTTAAATTTCTGTCATAAAATATGGAGTGATCTTTTGTGTTTTCTTTTATTTCTTTCCTTTTTGTGTGCCGTCCTATTTGATATTCCAATATTATCCTTTGTGAGGGTGATATTGAAAGCTTGTGACACAGAGAAGAAGAGACATGCCATTGTATTTAATAAGCACAAAGATCTCAAAAGTAATAATAAAAGGATTATGAAAAATATCCCCTCGAAGTTGAATGCAAGGTTACTTTTCTTATGATGTCTGGTCATTTCAAGCACCACAAATGAACACCTTTGAGGACAATGTCCAGTATATCACTTAAAAAAAGAAAAAGAAAATCAGCTTTACCCTTAAATCAACTTCACCCTAACCCTATCACCAGCTAAAGAAGTAAAATATGTTGGTTTCTATTTCTGCACTTTGCACTGTAAAGCCCATCTGTACAATCTCATTGGTTTAAAATACAATTTTTGCATTACTACATGCTTCATTGAAAACATTTCCCATCATGCCTGGTAAGGATACTGACTAAGCATAGTAATGTTAGATTTGAAAGTATACAGAACTAAGATGGCGAGAGACATGTGGCAGGGAAGGATGAAATGGGTTACCTTAAGATTTTCCCGTTCCCTCTCTACACGCTGGAACTCCTGGCGCTCCTTGTCTAGAGCCACCTCTTTTGTGGTGATTTCATCTTTTAGCTGTTCGAACATGTGGTTCACGATCTTCACCTTGCGTTTCATCTCAGCGTTCTGATCCTAGAAGTGAACACCGGGTGGTGTGTTAGATATTGGCCAAACTTATACAGAAAGACAGCTGGGCAGACAGGTAGACAACCACCCTAGCAGATTCACACTCAGAACACAGCAGGAATGGGTCATCAGCAAAAAACTGACAACAAAGGACAGTCTTTTATAGACCTGAAAAATAAGTCTTCCACTTGAGTTTCTTACTGCTGCTTTCAAGGCTTCCTTTCCGGTGTTGACATTTTCTATTGATACAGAAAGTTTCAGGTTTTTCCTTTTTTATATATATATTATATATATAGGCAATAGACTTTGTTCGTATCACAGCTATGAATCTTGATTTGCTAGCGGTTTGCATGTGTCATTTTAATTAGGTAAAAAATTTGTGCAATGCAGGCTTAGTCATCAATATACTGATCCATTTTCCTGAAAGAAAAATACTGTATGCATTTTTATGCATAAATGCATATAGTACAATTCAAAAGATACTACTAATAAAAAAATTAAAAAAAAACTTTTATTTTATTATTCTTTTTTTATCACTTATTTATTCAGCAGGGACAAATAAATCCAGAAAAAAAATTATAAATTCACAAAAATATTAAGTTGTTTAAAGCAACTTTTTCAACACTGATAATATGTTTCTTGGGCACTAAATCAATATAAATAATTATTTCTGAAGGGTCATGTGACACTGGAGACTAGATCTGCTGAAAATTCAGCTTTGCCATTACACAAATAAATTACATTTTAAAATATATTAAAACAGAAAATAGCTATTTTGAATGATTTTTTATTAATTTAATTTTTAAATGTATTTATTTATTTATTTTATTAAATGCAGCCTTGGTACAAGTCCAAACAGTAGTGCATATAACGGTAAGGTTTGTAGGAGAATATTAGCATACAGATGGTTTCAAAGCTAATAGACATTGACTAAAGGCCACTAAACTTAGATTTTACGGATATCAGTGGATGGACTTTCATGAGGAATTAAAGTTTCATGACTTTTGGATAAATTTAGCTATTTCAATTTCTACGTAAGCCAGAAACATACTGGAAAGACATGAGGGTGAGCAATAACAGCATTTTCATTTCATGATGAACTTCTTCTTTAACTAACTTGCTTAGCATTAGTATCAGAAGTGGCAGTAGACATTCAAACCATGACAGTATCGGACCTGAAAGAGAAAAGTGACTATATAGAAGATGACAGTTCACACTAATTCTCCACTTTCGAGCTCTTCACGGCAGTGCTGAGAATGCAACTTGTGTTGCATTTTGAATTGCATTCTGACACATTTCGCAATGCATCAATGCGTGAAAATGTGTTTTGTGTAGCTAGTAGCTACATTCATGTACTTTCGTATCAGGCCACACAGCAGGGAGGCTACCTGCTATTTCAGACTTCCTGCAAATGGGGCGATTTCCCGGACAAAGATTAATGTTCACACCCCCCTACACAAGCTTCAGTTGGGCGAATTTCCCAAAGCAGTCATCCCATGGATCCACTGGCCTCTATGTCTGCTTTCATGCTCAAGGGGAGCAGATCTGTAAGATGAAGGTCTACACACACACATATTTACACCCTTACCTTGGCCTCAATCAGATTCTTGCTGAAGAGGTTCCGTTCTGTCCTGACATCCTCATAGAGGTTCTGCTGCTGCTTCAGTTTTGTTTCAGCTTCTGCGATTCCCTTCTTATACTCAAATATATGCATCTCCTTCAGTTTAATATCCTCAATATTCTCAAGAACCTGAAAAGACAGACAGAGACAGTGGGGTTAAATCTGGAAAACTACAACTAGTCTTTAGCTCTGTTTGAAACCTTTCTCTGTTGTCTACAAAGCAGCTACTTTCTAAGCATCCTACCTTGATTGAGAGTACAACGGTAAAATCACATGCACACATATTTAGCTCACACCGTTAAAACAGACTTGGATAACACTCAAAAATATCTGTTCAGATTGTAATCTTAAAACCAGGAAGAAAATCAGCATTTCCGAACACAGAATTGTTTTAAAATGTATGTTTAAGTCACGACATATGATTTATGTTGTAGAACAAAACATGACAGTCACTTTATATGTTAAACACAAACCTTATTTTACTCATAAATCAAAAAACACTATTCTAAAAAGCCATTCAAAACTTCCCCAGGGTTCCCATTGCGAATTAGCATTACAAATTAACAACACGACTAAACAGCTCTATAGAGTATAAAGTTAACATGTTGCCAAGCTAACACTCTAATCAGCACAAAATCAAGTACTGAGATACATTTTATTTAAATAGAGCATTATAGATGAAATTCTTAACTAAGGTCATCACACAATTGCATAATTCCCGAATGCATATTACAGTCAAAAATATTGAGTAAATAACATACAATCAGTCAAAATTTATTTATTCTTCAATAGCTGTTGTTTTTAGTGAAGAACACTAATTTCTTCTGAAATAATCAAATGAATTCAACTCACCACTCTTTCTGTTAATAATATATTATAGTTAATGTATAGTTAATATTATACAGGAGGCTTTCAAATATTTTGTTGGACACTGGGGGGCTTCGATTCAAAAAGGTTCAGAATGTTTTGAAAGAAAGGCAGGCCACTGTAATGTATGATTTCTTTATCTGTGAAAGATAAAGCTGATGCTCCCATAGATTTTGTTCAAAACAGGGTATAATGTGTGGCAACTTCATTTTGCCGCCTGCTGCTTCATACCGCCTTTCTGCAAAAATATTGAAAAAGTGTTTATGTTATTCATCGAGAGGTTATGCAACCTTGCACTGATGCAAATACAGACCCAGAATTGCCTTTACCTTTCTCCTCACATGTCATGTTTTGATTTGCTTTCTTTAACTCAGATATATTCACATCAGAAGAAGTTTAGACAACCAAACAACTTGCCGTTATTGAATTTCACTGCAGTCTGAATAGTTGCCCATTCTTGTTAACCTTTTCACTTTTGCATTTATCAAAGCACAAAAAAATACAGTTTCAGTGCAGTTTGATTGAAACAACACTAAAAAATATATTTACTTTGCCCTGTGCACAGGCTTAAAAAATACAAGGGAATTTAAAAAGGACGTTAAATTGATGGCAGAATGTGTCCAAGGCAATGCCATTCAAACTCACATATACTAATGTACATAGAGGATTAAATAGGTCCTGTAGTGATATTTTGACAACAGCTTTCAGACATACACGCCAAACACATTGTGTCTGTAGAGATAATAACGGCACATGTGTCAGATGAGTCCACTGGCTGTAAATACTCAGCCCTTCTGAAAGTACTGAGTAAATAATCAACCAAAGCATGAGAAAATAACACCAGTCACTTCGCTTAAATTCAGCAACTCACAATTCAAAGTCAGCTCCGGGGCCTTATAAATCAGACCTGCGAAGACCATAGAGTTTCTCCATCACCTCCTCTATAAATCTAGCTAAATTCACTGATCTGAACCTGGCAAAAGTCATACTTTTTTATCCCCTTAAATGTCATCCTATAGGACAATACATTGGTTTTGTCCACTGGGTGATTGTGTGGAGCACCGCAGTGCATAGAGACATCAATCATGTCAGATGTCAAACAATCTAACCTAGAAAAAGTCAAAAGAGAAATAGCGTTACAGTACCATATCTTTACATTACATTTATATATTCTAGTATATGAAAACACGTCCTCTTCTAAAGGAACAATTAGTTATATGTCAAGATTTTGTATAATAATGTTATTTATATATATATATATATATATATATATATATATATATATATATATATATATATATATATATATATATATATATATATACACACACAGTACGGACCAAAAGTTTGGACATGCCTTCTCATTCAAAGAGTTTTCTTTATTTTGACACTGAAGGCATCAAAACTATGAATTAACACATGTGGAATTATATACATAACAAAAAAGTGTGAAACAACTGAAAATATGTCAAATTCTAGGTTCTTCAAAGTAGCCACCTTTTGCTTTGATTACTGCTTTGCACACTCTTGGCATTCTCTTGATGAGCTTCAAGAGGTAGTCACCTGAAATGGTCTTCCAACAGTCTTGAAGGAGTTCCCTGAGAGATGCTTAGCACTTGTTGGCCCTTTTGCCTTCAGTCTGCGGTCCAGCTCACCCCTAAACCATCTCGATTGGGTTCAGGTCCGGTGACTGTGGAGGCCAGGTCATCTGGCGCAGCACCCCATCACTCTCCTTCTTGGTCAAATAGCCCTTGATGCCTTCAGTGTGACTCAACAATTTTAATAGTCATGAAAATAAAGAAAACTCTTTGAATGAGAAGGTGTGTCCAAACTTTTGGTCTGTACTGTATATATAATAAATAATGTTTAAGGAATTTTAATGTACAGATATATAGGAGAACATACATGCTCTCATTATTTTAAAGGTTCACCAATAAAATGCTAAGACATTTTTATCAGTCTTATAATTCAGGACTAAAAGATAATCACCCTTAATAGTTTTCTATAAATAACATGCCATTACTGATGGTGGAACATTTGTGAAATATAATGAGACAGTCTGGCGATGATATGAACTGGCCTTATAAAAATTACAGACTGAGGATCTACAGTTCATTACATTGGTAAAGACAGCTGTTTTCTAAATAACTAATGTATGTAATGCAATGCTAGTGTGTGAAGGGGGCAACAGATAATACTGCAAATAAATGTTTAATATCACTCACACACGTTTTTTATGAAATGTCTCCAAGACTTGAGAGCAAAGACGGCATTCTTGCACAGTTCCTGCAACAGCTGAATGGGAATGCTAACGAATAGCTTCTAGATTGTTTGAACCTTGTTTCTTATTTTAAATCTGAAGAATTTTTATTCTCTGCAAAGTACTAGCAAGATACAGTTGTGGAGTCAGATCTCAGGAGGCAATCTCAAAACCATTAGCTAAGAGCTTTTTCAACACGCGGCTTACTAATGCTTACGGCTGAGCATTTTTTACCTGGAATCAGATTATTAACTTTTCAAAAAAAATCTCTCTGAAAGAAAGCAAATGTTAGCAATGCTGAATACATGAAAGCGATGTTGTGCCTCAAATAGCCTCTGGTTCCTAGGAAACTGTGATAGATGTTCCAAAATAAACACCTTCTGCAACACAAACTTCATGTAGCTGAAAAATGAAAAAAAAATGAAGGCGAACTCTTGCACTGTTCGGTGTGTAAGACAGTATAAGGAGTGCTATGAGTACAGGCAGAATCTATAGATAGAAACAGTATGTCTGTTTCACTGTTCACACTGTAATCCTTGTTGATCCAATCAACAATCAGAAGTAAGATATAACTTTTCAGGAAATATCGGTTTTAGACTTAAAGGCCATGTTGGAGGTTAACCACCACTTTCGATTAATGGGTACATAAATCACTCAAGATATGTATATCATTTTTAAAATGTCTCAAAAATTGTCTTTTTTTTTTTACGCAACTCTGTGATGACGTCATGTTGGGGAGAAGTGGAGGAAAGGTAGCCTCAGCCTAGTATGATGCCGCGTTCCAGGCAACCTTTTTCCAACCTTAAACTCGTGAAAGTGCACTGTAACAGCAGTCAAACCCGTGACTTCCCACCCGTGAACTCGTACTAGATCGATGTACTCCGAGTTCCGACGTCACATAGCACGCAAAACAACAAAGAAAGCCCCTACGGATAATACCGCCTACGGACGCAGTGTTCATGCAAGTGGTACACGTTGAAAAAACGATTTTAGGTCAATGTAACGCAATAAAATAAATAATCTAGCTATAATTCCTTGCACTCAGAAAGTTTGGCGTAACTTGCCTGGAACAGTACAAAGTTGTTAGTCATGGTATGAAATAGTGATTACGAGCTCAAAAACCTGCCTGGAACACAGCACCAGAACTATAGTGACTGACTGGGATGAGGAAGAGGTGACAAGAGCCAACATGTATGATGGCCCGCAGCCGTATAATTTCAAACCTGCCAGACATGAGAGGGCAAATGAGGAATTGCCAAGAACTGATGTCCGTCAAAGTCAATTAAATGCATGGTACGAGGAGAATGAGTGGAGAGTTGGTGAAGTGTCCTGGTGAGTTGCTATCATTTAGCAATACAGCAATGAGCACTGGAGCTAGTCTACGAGCAGCAGAGCACAATAACGACACATATATATTTTTTTACTGTCACTGAATAGCACCGAGTGAAAAATCAAGGTTTTCTTTATATCTAGTGGCAGTGATCATGACGTTAGTTCAGATAAGTACCGGTAACCTTTATCATAGTGTCGTAGAACTGGTAAACTATGTCTTTGTCATCTAGAAATAGAAGGCATCATGCTAGCTATATGGGCGTTTCTAAGCGTTTAACGCTTCCTCCGGTGGAAATGTTGTTGCAAACGTAGCTGCGTGTCTGTCGCTGTGTTTGGCAGGGAAGCTTGTGCTGTAGGGAAGTGAGTGCGTTTTGGTAACTGTTGGTCGACATCTATCTGCCTGTCTGTCTGTCTATCTATATATCTAGTCTATCTATCTATATCTGTGTATTTATCTATTTATCTATAATCTGCGCTATCTGAATACTCTCGTCTACTACTCGTCTCTCTCTAGTCACTAGTCTCAATGCTCTCAAGGCGGGCTTTGGTAAATTCTCTCCCCATGGTGTGGTAATGCAATGCATTGCGTGGGAAAGAGACCACTGTAAGATAGTACCTACTATCTATTCCTAGGTACCTATAGGTACCTACCTATATTCCGTTTTGTGATACCCAACAACATAAAATACAATGGATAACAGTTTAAATGTTTATTACCAACAAGCAAATTGCACAAATTTGTTGAAAAATTAACCCTGCAACACGGTCTTTAAAACCAGGGTTAGGTGCTTCTACACCCTTGTCAATCAGTTATTATTTCCCACTGATTTTAGGAATAAATTATGTGTAGGGTTAGGTTTAGGGGTAGGGATTGGGTTACATCTTTAGGGTTAGGGTTAGGGTAAGGGTTAGGTTAGTTAAATTTCTGATCATTTTATTGCAAAAAAAAAAACACTTGTTAACTTTTGTAAAATCCTGACAATATTTTACAGAGCAGATGCAGGTAGTTTACACAGAAACAGGAACACTATTATATGGACTATATTATGTTTTGGGCTTATCTGTCCAAGAAAGAGAGTTAGAGGATGTGCCTGGAGCTGAATGTAAACCTGAATCCTCCTGTTCATGCTGCAGTGCACTTTCTCAACATAAAACATGAGAAAACAAATGTCAGGGCAAATGCCAGGATGCTAAGGGGTGTGTCAACACACACACACACACACACACACACACACACAAAAATACAGATTTTTTTCTGGACTACTGTTCAAGACAGATATTTTTAGTACAAATGTAATGACCATTACATCATAGTCTGTAATTATAATTAACACCACAGCTTTCAGATAAAAAAAAAAAAAAAAAAAAAAGCCTCAACAGATGGTTTTAATCATTTAATTTAAAGGAATAACTTGAGAGCAGCAAAAACTTTCTAGTAGCAAATTAAGTCTTACTAAGTGATTACTGGGCCAATCAGTCATCTATTTTTTATTTATTTATTTTTTTTTTATGCATCTAATGCATTTCCACAAGTATGTTATTTAAATGAATGACACATTAACTGAGAATAGCAGGTGACACATTAGCCAAACTGTAATTTTCTCATGTTATAAGTTCTCTTATAAAAGGTCATGGTGAGATAATGAAGCAAACTGCAGAGCTCATTTACAGGAATAGTTCTCCCCAAAATAACAGTCCTGTCATCATTTACTCACCATATGTAGTTTCAAACCTGTATGTCTTACTTTAATCCATGGAACACAAAAGAAGTTGGCACAATAAATGATAACAGAATTTTAATTTTTGGGTGACTGGCCCTTTAAGAAATGTAGCTTATCGATATAAAGTTGAAATACCATCATGTAATTAAAAAAGGTTAAACATCTGACTCAATAAGACTGTTTTCTAATTATGTTGTTCATGGCATGCTTGACTTAACTTCATAGTTGCCCATTATACCTAAACAAGTTTGCCATAAGTCCCTAGAAGTTTCTGGCTTGAAGTATGTTTAGAGCGGCACACACACATCGCTCTGTTGCGATAGCAACAGTTTTATATAGTCATCAGTAAGATGACTCACACAAGCATGCTAAAGTACTACAGAGTGAAGAAATGCCTTCAGGGATTACAAGTTAAAAACCAAGAGACTCTTTTAACTCTCAACAACTCTTAGAAAGTAAAACATTGTAAAACAAAGAAATGTGAGGGGATTTAAAAAAATGTCACTCTTAGGCCTTAAACATACTTTATGCAAGTATGAATGTAAATACATGAAACTACACAAGCAATATTTAATTTATTGTGTTTTGAAATGGGATCAAATTCAATATACATCTGTGCAATAATGTCTTGCATTCTCAGTACTGCCACAGAGGGCACTATAGCTTACGCTCAATGTTCAGATAGATAGATAGATAGATAGATTCTTTTTTCTTTCTTACCTTTTTCTAATTTAAATATTTTTTTAAAGATTGTCTTTAAATTTATAGTCATTTTGTAGGTTTTTCGTCTGTCCTCAATTTCACTTTCTATCCTCTTTTGTAAAATCCCTACAACAAAAGCCACCATTAATGACATCATCCTTCAGAAAGTGACATCATGTTTGGTTGTTTAGCTTGTCTCACTCTAAATCATTCTAAAAAAAAAAAAGTTAAATAAAAAAAAAAAAATACAGACACTAGTATGATAACATTAACGTCAAAATATGGCTAAAAATGAACAAAATTAACTTCAAGGTGACAATCTCAATCCTTCACTAAGCAATGGCAAACTTGTATGTGTATGTGTGTGTGTGTGTGTGTGTGTGTGTGTGTGCTGTACCTTCTTGGTGAGCTCACTGGCCTCGTTTATGTAGCGATCCCTCTCTTTCTCCAGCTGGTAGATGATCTTTCGCTGTTTCTGGGCTTCATCCCTGTAGTTTAAAATCTCCTGTTCCAGACTCTTCTTTGACTGTTCGTGTAGCTTAACAATGGTCTGCTGTTTGTCTGTTTCATTGGCCGCCTTGATCATATTCTGGAAGAAACATGCACACGCCGACACAAAGAGGTTATGCAAAAGATTAATTTGTAAATATACTAAGCAAAAGTGACTGAAGATTCTCAGAAATCAAACATAAAAAAAACGAGCTTGAGAATAGGATGATTTTATTCTGTTATATATTGCTTTTCAATAGATCAAAAGAATGATTCTCCTAAGTAAGCTGATATCAAAAGCTGTGTTTGTATGCCACAATGTGTGTGTGTGTGTTTGTGAGACAAAGTGTCTCCTGTGCAATTAAATATGAATATCCTGTTATTTTCATATGCACAATAGCAATGCAATATTCAGCATGTCAGCAGAAACATCATGCACCTTCTCTTGTTTTCTGAAATCCATCTGTGCATCATAACAGCGTGGGGAAGCTACAAGTACTGTGAAAATGCAGAACCGCTGCAGAATATTAACCCTAAGGATAAAAATATAAATCATAAAGACTCGCCGAAAAGCTTACCTGGGAATTAATATTAGTTTCAAGACATCCAAAGCACGTCCAAAACATTTAAGATCAGATCACTCAAACTAGCAGAGCTAAAACACAGATTTAAAGGGATAGTTCACCCGAAAAAAGAATTTATTACTAACCTTTATTCATAGAAAGTAAGGGTCCTACCACGATCAAGGCACAGAAACATTGCAAGGACATCTTTAAAATAGTCCATGTGACATCACTGGTTTAACTGTAATTTCATGAAGCTACGAGAATACTTTTTGCGCGCAATAAAATAAAATAATGACATTATTCAACAATTCTTCTCGTCCGTGTTTATAGCGCCATTTTGGAGAATATCACGATGTATGCACCTGTTTTTCTGCATGTAAACAATTCAAGTGCATGGTGCTGCTGACAGAACACGTATACACTGCACCTTGTTTATGTGCAGAGGAAAGAACATTCATGCATTGTAATATTCTCCAAAATGGCACGGTAGGATCCTTGCTGTCAATGGTAGGGTCAGAGAGCTCTCGGATTTCATCAAAAATATCTTAATTTGTGTTCCGAAGATGAACAAAGGTCTTACTGGTTTGGAACAACATGAGGGTGAACTATCCTTTATTAAGGGGGATTTTCTATGTGATTCAATTGATTATTATTATTTTTTAATTTTTTTTATTAATGAATCAAATAATAAAACTGAGTAAACAAAAAAGGGGCTTTTTGGTGTGTGATTCATTGAATTAATTAATTGATATATAATTTAATTATTAAATAATAATCAAAATAAATAAATAAAGGTTTGTGGGATTTTTATCTGTATGATTTATTTGATGAATTTATATATTTTTTATTTAATGAAATAATAATTCAAATAAATAAATAAAGGTTTTAGGCCTTTTATGTCCGTGATTCATTTATCTTTTTGATATACCACTTAATTAAACAAAACAATAATCTAAATAAATAAAGATTTGAAGGGCTTTTTAATGATTGTGATCCATTTGATTAATTATTTGACATATTGTTTTATTAATAAAAACAAACATATACATATTTTTTTTACATTACATTTAATGTGTGATGTGTACTGTGGGTGTGTAGGATTTATTTGATGAATTATTTGATATATTTCATTAAAAACAAATAATTATGTAAATATATAAAGATTTTAGGGGCTTTTTGTGTGTGTGATTAATTTGATGAATTATGTGATTTATTATTTATTTAATTAAATAGCCTAAATAAATATATAATAATAATAAATAATAATCAAAATAAATACAATTGTATCAATAAAAGTTATCAAAGCTTTTAAAATTAAGGTGGGTTTATTACATTTTGTACATTTCATCAGAAGACATTTGGTAAGGAAAAACACTAGAAGTTAGAAACACGTGTGCACACACACACCTTATTCAGGATGTCCCTCTCTCGCACCAGTTCATCTATAGCCTTCTTGTCCATATCCATCTGCTTTTTTGCAGTCTCCATTTCTAAGGAAAACAGAAAATAAAGATCTTATTATTTATTTTTTAGTTCTTCTTTCAAAGCCAGCGGGAGATAGTGCTAATTGTTACTTTTCTTTTTAAAAGGCTTTCCGCTAATAGGGTTGTTTTCAGAAGCACTTTCCACAGTCTGTGAAGGACCAACGTAAAATAATTACACAATTCAAAAAGCCCATTATACGGCTGCAGGCATAAGAAGGTAGAAAAGAGAACTGGGACATGGAAAGACTAAATGAAAGAGCGGGGATTAGCGGAACTGTGTAGCGGCCATCAGCGAGCAGCCGTGCATGAGTGGACATTGCGGGGCCGTGCTGTCATGTGAAATGGCCATTCCATGTTCTGTCCTCACATGACCCCGCCTCCTCTTCTCCTCGGACGGCCAGCTCACTGACCCCGCTGTCACAGCCCATCTCATCAATCACCCAGCCAACCCTGATTAAGATGACCACATCCATCACAGTGGAAACCCCCGATTAAGATGACAACAGGGCTCTGGCTCCATCCATCAGCCGTCAAACACCCTCCGTTCGAACCAACCAATCAGAGCCTGGAGACTTTCACTAATATGAGGATTTCTTTATAAATTACTGGCTTGATGACAAGTCTGATCATTTGTCAAACTGCGCAGATGGGATCAAGGACACTGCGATAAATTAAGTGCAGAGTAAGGAGGTTTTGTTTTTGTCATTCTGTGAAACTTCCACACATACAGTACTATTTCCTCTCCATATTTAGCAATTCCAAAGTGCATAAAGAAATGAGAAGAAATGTTACAGTGAGTTCTAATTGGATCTTAGAACGGCAGGGAAAAACATGCTAAATACAAAATAATAAGAAGCAATAAACCCTGTAGTAGATAAGAGCAAAATTAATAGCCGGAACAACCGTTAAAGGGGAGGAGAAAACTTTCTCTTTTGTTTTTAACATCATTTTGCATCTCTTTTGTTGTTAACATCAAAGCCTATGAATCCAAGAAACTTTTACTGTATTTTTACACAAATATTTCTCATTTAATAAACCAGGCAGATGACAGCATTTTCAGATTACATGATGGAAAAATTATAAATATTAATATAATTATAAAGTATATTGTTTTTATTTATTTGTGACCCTGGACCACAAAACCGGTCATAATTAGCACGGGTATATTTGTAGCAATAGCCAAAAATAAATTGTATGGGTCAAAATTATACACTTTTCTTTTATGCCAAAAATCATTAGGATATTAAGTAAAGGTCATCTCATGGATCATTTTTATATAAATTTCCTACCGTTAGTATATCAAAACACAATTTTTGATTAGTAATATGCATTGCTAAGAACTTAATTTGGACAACTTTAAAAACTATTTTCTATTATTTGGATTTTTTTAGCACCCTCAAGATTCAAGATTTTCAAATAGTTGTATTTCGGGCAGATAGTGTCCTATCCTAACAAACCATACATCAATGGAAAGCTTATATATTCAGCTTTCAGAGGAAAACAGCTTCTTGATACAAAGGTCTTGAAGCAAAACCATCTTTGTAGATCCACTGTAAAGATGATTCCTAAGAACAGAGCACAAGAAACAGTTTCTAGCCACATGAAACATCACGAAACAGCCACATTAAAAGATTCCTTGAAAGTTTACATTCACATCAAAGAATAGCAGAAGGACTGTCTTTTGTGCAGCAATTCCACTAACAACCTACTCAGACAAAGCTCTCTGGATTACAGGTCTGATAGTCAATAATTGATGAGACTGACGGAAGTGTCCAGCTACATTGGCCCTAGGGTTTCCCTGAGCAGTGCAGACTGTATGGTGTGAAGATAAGACTGAGGTTAAGCACCAACACTCCACAGATCTCATCATTTAGCCAATGTTTTGATCTAAAGTGACCAACAGGGACAGTCCCACTGCAGCAACCTAAGAGCTGTGTTCAGTTACACAACGCTGCCGGCTCTACCTGCAGCATTCTGGTTACAAGACCAGATCTTTACCACTGTGCTATCTAGCCAATCAGACACAGCTGAAGCCATTAGGACCCACATCCACAGCTGGGATGGACAGATCATGGTTATCATCGGGGTAATGGATGCTGGTGTTGGTGAGAGGTCATAGTGGTTGGAAGAAGAAAGATGGAGTGAGCAAGTGTGGTGGGGAGAAGCAAGAGAAGAGAGACCAATCTGTCAAAGAACAGATTCAGATCATATGATGTTTACCACAGGTGTATGTCACAAACTACTAGAAGATGAAACATTTACACATCTTTTAAACGTATAAGCACATGGATCTCTTTAATGATGGTTTACAAATGGTTTTGCTTCACAGCTCAGATTTTACACTGGACGTCAATTTGCAAATTATCTACTGTATAAAAGTTACAAAAATGCTAGTAAAGATTGCACTGGATTAAAAGATTAAAACATTAATATTACCATGACCCGCCAAACTAAATATTCTATTTAATGACTAGAACAATAGTAGCACTACATAACTAAACATACTGAAAAATATATTAAATTCAAACTGCTTTATTATTAATAATAATATTACTATGACCCGCATGGCCCATTGCATTGCATTGCATAAAATAAGTCGTACAACTATTTGAAAATATGGATCCCGAGATTGTAAGAAAATATCTAAATTCTGAGAAGTTGTCTAAATTAGTTCTTAGCTAATCATACTACTAATCAAAAATTTAGTTTTGATATATTTCGGAAATTTACAAAATATCTTCATGGAACATGATCTTTACTTAATATCCTAATGATTTTTGGCATAAAAGAAAAATCTCTCAATTTCATTATTGCTAAAAATATAGCCCAACTTAAGACTGGTTTTATGGTCGAGGGTAACATATAAATATAGCCTTAAACAAACGTTAGGCTAAACGTTCAGGATGGGGTTTTGTATTAGGTGATACATTTAAGTGACACATTTGTCTTTGAAGTGCACAACAATAGATTTGATAAGTCTTCCTGGCTTTTAAAATTTGATAGACCCATTTATTTTTGCTGTCCTATGCACAATTATACGGTTGGATCCGTTATCTATTGGTATTATTTTGTCGCTTTGTCCCTACACAACATTTTTTAGAACAGACCCACAACCCTTTTGGGTCATAACTCACTGATTTACAACATGATCCCGCATGATCCTATAAACATTGCTTTACAAACTGATTTTGATAGATAATTCCATTTCGCTCCATTCATTTCCCCTTTTTATTGTTTCGTTATATCACCCCTGTTCAACCTTACAAAGCACAAATAAACAAACCATTTTATGCCTCCAGATAAGAAGTCTTAGCTCTGAACATGAATTGGACAGAGAGGCTAAGGTCACTTTATCACCCCCAGAGTCCAATGTTTCATTTCCCTAAAGACACTGGAACTGAAGCACACACACAGCGCCTTTGGGGGTGTGCAAGGAAATATTTTTTATTTAACTATAAATTAACAGGTTTGACATGAGCTACTGTGTCACACATGTCAATGTTTTATTGACAAATAAAATCAAGCATTATGTGAGTGTGATGTAAGTGTTTTTAAGGCTACAATGTAACAGAAATAGGTATATCACATTTGTCTCTGCGACAGCCATAGGCCCTCTAAACAACATAAATCCTAAAAAGATGTAGCCAGTCAAAAACACTCTTTGGTTCTTAATCATTGTGTGTGGAGAAGCTTGTGTCTAGTAAACAACAGTTTATCTTACCAAAAACCCGCTATCTAGATTTTCATATCAACAGGGAAGAACAGGAGACAAACAGGACCGTGTATGTGCCGGTGGAAATGAAAATCAGACATGTGGAGAGCAGAGGAAAGAGGTCAAATGAAAAAAAAAAATTAGAATAAATTGAACTACATGTATCCATTGTTTGAATGTAATTACTCTCAGCTTTATCTTTCTTCAGAACGTATTACCTTTGTTTAGAAAAAAAAGAAAGAGAACAAAGAAATGAAGATGATGGCTTTCGAACAGATGTGGAAAAGAGGTCTTAACTCAAGTCTTCTTGATAATGTCAGTCAAGGTTTCATAATGTCATCATAATTTAGTTTTAAAATGTTCATTTTGCAACCTCTCTTTGTGCAGGTTGTCACCCCAATCAAAGCAGTCTTTTATCTGATGAAACAAACAGCAAAAGAGAAATATTGTGAAGTATCACTACAATAAAAAAAACTGTTTTCTATATTAATATGTTGTAAACAATAATTTATTCCTGTGATGACAAAGCTGTATTTTCAGCAGCCATTCCAGTCTTCAGTGTCACATGATCATTCAGAAATCAGTCTAATATGCGGATTTGCTGCTCAGTGACCAGTATGATTTCAAAATGTCTTATTTCTTAGCTTGGCTGCATAAAAACAAAAATCATCACAAATTCTGCTGTCAATTATATGACTCGCTTAAATAAATTAGACCCTGCATGGAAAGAAATAATGTAGGCTGGACAGTACAGTACCAGTACAGTGGTAAAGAGCGAATGGGATTGCAAAGAATTTGAATAAATGTATAACTATGGAAATTAATTTTACTACAGTGTCATTTCATATTCATACAGATTTAAATAATACATTTGTGCTGTAGAGTTCAACTGTGGGTAAATGTGTGTGCGTGTGTATGTTCTTGCCTCTATCCAGTCCAGTAATCTGGTTCTTCAGTGTTTCTCTCTGATTCTCCACCTCCACTTTGTGTTCCTCCATCTGTCTGAGTCTCCTCTGCACCCCTTCTCTCATTTTGGTAAGTTTAGTGATCTCCTGTTTCAGCTGGGTTACTTCCTCTTCTTTCATCTGGACCACACAGGACACGAGCCATTAGTGTATGTCGCTGTGTGTACATGTGAAGCCCAAACTAGACATCACTAGCTAAAAACAACCAGGTGCATGCAGAAAACCTTTAAAAACTCATAAATCAAATATATACACTACCGTAAAAAGTTTAATGATTTTGAAAAAAAAAAATTATCATGCCCGCCAAGGCTGCATTTAATTTGATCAAAAGTACAGTTAAAACAGTAATATTTAAAATAACTTTTTCTATTTATTATATTTCATTAATAGCATTTTGGATTTTATTCCTGTGGCACAAAGCTGAATTTTCAGCAGCCATTACTCCAGTCTTTAGTGTCACAGAAAACTCTTTTGTTTTGATCAATATAATGAATCCAGGTTAGAAAAAAGGGTAATTTTTATATGCTATTTTACACTTATGCTTCTGTCGAATTGAATAACTGACTGACTGACTAATATAAATGCCAATAGATACACAAGATAATAATTGCCAGCGAATAAGCTGAACACATGTACATGTACTAGGAGCAAGAATGCTCTGGAATGCTAAAAGTGTGCCCCCTTGTGGCCAACATGAGGTTTGCGATCATTACTCATTCACACTGACTCACATGGCGAGCAGGGAGAGCCAACACTACAAACAAGGTGCAGTAAATTAGAAATGGGAATCTAGTTTGCAGAACTGTTGTGCAGGTTGACTTTGCCTCGCACTCAAGAGTGATGCAGATAATGAAGATAGAAAGAAAGCCTCACGTGTTCAGTCAGTATGTGTGAAACAGAATGTCTTTTTGTTCCCTTATTGGTCAATAATACTACACTACAAAAGATGTGCCCATATTACATTGAATGCCTAACAATGCAGCTTCAGCATATCCTGCAGAGAGGTGCATTCATTCCCAATGATCTCCCACCAGACTAACAAGCCACTAGAATACAAGCCAGAACAAAGAGAATACAGGGCATTTCATTAAATGTAACATTTGCTGTATTAACCCCCACAGTGACTCAGTTGGATGCCTGCCGGAAGTTTCGAGCAGGAAAGATCCATCACTAGTCTGACGGGAGAGGAAGAGGAACGGAAGCCTTCTTCATCCTCTAGAGCTCTAATTATATAAGAGCGAGACAATTTTGTCAGATTTAAAGAGGGCAGCTCCATAAATCTGTTGGTTTGTGTGTGCGTGCCTACAGTTTGATGTCTATAATTGATTGCCAAGTAATGTAGGGTAGAGGTTTGTACATTCCTCTCTAGGAATGAGGTGAAGTACAGTTTTTTTTTTTTATTGCATACACACACATTTTTTTACTTATCACACAATTTCTGAAACCTGACACTCAATCACCAGAACCACACACCAAATCTGCAGAACCATGCACCAATTCTCAGCCTTTGCAATTTCATAAAGCACTTTTTTACTTTTTTTTTGTAACACACGAAAACCGAACAGGAATTAATATTATGACAAAGATGGTTGCAAATGTTTGCTTTTGAGATGTGTTCAAAAGTGCTTCATTTTGCAGGAGATGTGAGCCATTTTACATTCTGTGTATGCATTTCTTGGATTTATAGTTCTGAAAAAAGTTCAAAATTCAAGTTTTGAAAAAAGAGGCAGAGTTTTGAAAATGCAAGTACTTGAAAAAAACTGTATAAGGATACTGTAGGAATAAAAATGTCACCAGACTTTAGACATTATGGCCTCAAATGTAAAATGCCTTTTCAAAAATGTAAAATAAATAAAGTATTTAGAGGTTATAGTTCTTATAATTGGTCTATAGTATGCCCACATTTAGTTAATTAATTAAAGATGTGTCTCTGTGTGTGTGTGTGTGTGTGTGTACCTTAAGGTCCGATGCTCTCTGTTGGTTCTGTTGGGAGAGCTGCTCTAGGCTGTTGCCATTTTGTTCATTATCCTGCTGGAGTTTAGTGTTTCGATGTTGGAGTTGTTCCATTTCTTTACTGGTTTTCTCATTTATAATCTGTCAGAGAGAATACAAATTACTTTCAGAAGTTCTGCATGTGTGTGTACATTTTTTCCCAGCCTAGCTATTCCGTATGACAAAATAGTTGAAAAATGTTTTTAGATATTAGCTAAATTTGACAAACTCTCCCTCTAGAGAGGTTCTCAATACAGTAATGTACAACTTTTGTAACTCTTACATAAAGTCAGTGCTTATTCCAGAAAGTTTTCTGTAAGGGTTATGGCAGTGAACTAAGATGCCCTACCCTTCACTTTCATGATACTTTATATCACTTCTTCACCCAATGACCCTAGATCAGAGTTCCTTACTTTGTGTTCCTGGAGCTGTTGTTCCAGTTTCTGCTGATCGTCCTGCAGACGCTGACTCTGCTGAGTCAGTGATTTTATCTCCGTTTGTTTGGACTCCAGGTCAGTTTGAAGCTGCTTCACTTCTTTTTCCAACTTCTCCTTCCTCCTGGTTTCCCGATGAATCTCATTCTGACGCACCTGGATGTCCTGCTGGAGCTGTGAGATACAGAGAGTTTTGTTCCATTATACCTACAATGGGCACTATCCATCCATCCATCCATCCATCCGTCTATCTAGCAACAGCTACTGTGTGCAAATGACCATTACTTCACTGCTTTAACTTTTGGAGCACGAGCACTTCTAAATGGAATACATTCAGAGTTTAAAGTGGTTTGTCAGACCACTTATTGATTTTCTTACTGTGCTATGCACAGTAAACACTTTAAGCTAGTTTATTTTGCCAGGGAAGTGACAGAGGAATCAAATCTGTCCAAATTTACAAGTTTAAGTGCCACATTCACAGGGTTTATGTTCCATTTCTCACAACGGACAAAGATACAAGACAAAAACTGCTAGAAATTCCTATACGTTTGAAGAGTAAGAATCCCCACACACCATATTTCAAATATTGATTTGCTGACACAGATGGACATTTGAGACAAAAATGCTTTCATTTATCCTAAAACGTTTTCAAAATTGTAGTTAAGCACTGCTCATATTGATTTCTGATATATTTTTGAATTCATGTTTTTGCATGTTCTGGTACTCACATAAAGTTATCACAAGACCAACACTTTTAAAAAAAGGTGCTTTAAAATGTTCTTCACAGTGGTGCCATAAAAGAACCATTTTTGGTTCCACAAAGAACCACTCAGTCATAGGCTTTTTAAATAACCGTCTCTTTCTTACCTTTTTATAATCTGAAGAATGTTTTTTGCCAGAAAGAGCCTTTTGTGAAACAGAAAGGTTAACGGTTCTTTATGGAACCATTTAGACAAAAAGGTTCTTCTATGGCATCATGATGCACCTTTATCTTTAAGAGTGCAGTGGTGTCATACATTATGTTTTTTATGTTATACCTGAGCAATTGTGTCCATGGCTTTGTTCTTCTCAGCCTCTATCTCCTGCTGAGCATCAGTGGCTTTAGTGAGGTTCTCCCGGAGAGTCACCACCTCTGACAGCAGCTTGTCTCTCTGACTGGTCAGGTCCTCTTTGATCTTTAACAGATCGCCAATGCTAGACACATTCACAAAGGTTTATGAACAAGCCTTGTTCTCCATCCTCACCAGAACACATCAAAAAGGTCCTTTGAGGGCCATATACCATAGCACATAGTTATGTATAAAAAAAACACATTTTAAAAAAAGAAAACCTATCTGTAAGATGAAAGCGTGTAACTGCCTCTGTTCTACCAGAATCAAAAGAAAAACGGAGAATAGAGTGAACATAAAGTTGTACATTGTTCACCTGTATTCTTGGCCCTCAGAGACCCCAGCTCCCTTTTCAATGAGCTTGTTGAGATGGGTTATTTCCTCCTTCAGTTTCTGGATTGTTTCTTTTGCCTGCAACTCCTTTGCATGTGAAGCTTCAACCATTTTCCAAGCCTTGTCAATTTCCTAATCAACAGTAAAATAAACAGATAATTTTCTAGGGCAAATAATGTGGTAAAATTAAGCCTAAGATGAGGACATCATGTTTACTTCTGAGCACAACATCCATTTCAGAGTGCAGCAATTTCAGGCTAATGTACCATTTTAAGAGAGGTGATTGTGGCTTGATCCTCATCAGCTAGTTTCAAGGCTGTAGATACTTTGACGGTGTTGGACATTATCTCTGCGTTCAGCTCCCTGCATTTGGACATCAGTCTCTTTTCGTTCTCGTGGGACTTCTGCAGAGCTTTGGCGATCTTCTCATATTCCACACGGAACTTCTCAAATTTTTCATCTCCTAATAACTCATTTAAAACCTCCTGGATGTCTGTTTCCAGGGCTTCAAAGGTGCTTTCCTCAGTCTGGAAATCAGAAGATGAATTATAAGAAGTTGACTGGTAACTGAGGACCTATGCTAACAATGTACCAATGTTTGAAGAGAGTCTGAAAGAGCTGAAGAGAGTCTGGCAGGTTTGTAACAGTTTGCAAGTCTACAGTTACTGCTGATGACATACAGAACTGAAATATATGATCAAACACAAAGAACAAAGAGGAGGCAGAAGGTGCTGGTGTTAATACAGCTGTTGGAGATTTCACTGCAGAAACATCACAGAAATTAATGAAAGGAATCATGCACTGAAGCTTTGTCTAATCCATCTAAATATTCAGTTTATTAATTGCGATCAATCATTCCTTCAAATCATTATTTCAGATCTCTGAGCGATTACAAGATTTACAAAAGATTGATAGGGTAAAAAGCCTATAAGGCATGTTTTTGAAGAAATAATTGTTGAAGAAAGAAAGTAAAAGAACTGTTACTTTCAATTTGCACTTCCTTGCTGTAGAAATAAATAAAGCTTTTATCCTTGTGTAAAGGTAAATAGCAAATAACGAATATGGTTAAAATGGGACACTTTCTGATAATTTTCCATGATGTTGTTTCAAATAAAATTATAAATATCTGTCCCACTATCTGAATTTATAAACCATAAACCAAGCTGTTAATGTTTACAACAATGATGACAAACAAATGTAGCCCAGGCCTACTCCTAAAAAAACAAAATCACCTTATCAAACTGGTAAAGTCTCATAAAAAGAGGTTCCATAAAACTAAATTGTTTTGTATTTGTTTGTTTTTTCGTATTTTGTATTTTAACTTATAAAATGCAATTTTATTTAGAGTAACGTTATA
The DNA here is from genome assembly GCF_003368295.1 of Carassius auratus. Taxonomy (NCBI): domain Eukaryota; kingdom Metazoa; phylum Chordata; class Actinopteri; order Cypriniformes; family Cyprinidae; genus Carassius; species Carassius auratus. The sequence goes on from NW_020523357.1 coordinate 66,960, forward strand.
TAATATTTTAGGTATTTCATCTAGCATTGACTGTAACGTTAGACTACTTTAAAAAAGTAACTGTAACAACGCGAAATACATTTTTTTTAGGATATAGTGCAATGTAATATTAAGATATTTCACTGGGACCACAGCAGAAATGTAACGTTTGCGTTTGAAATGCTAATAACTAACGTTAACTTAGTCATTAGCATCTCAAACACTATATTCTAGCAGTGTCTTATTCTAAGATCTAGTCCTAGTTGTTATGTCACTCCTCACAGTGTCAGATCAACATAACGTTACCTCCATTATGGTCGTTTGTCGTTCCTCTTTTAAACGCAGCAAGATCTTGTTGTTTTGTATTTATTGAACTGTAACATCCGTGTTTTGCTTTAACAACACGCACTACACACTGTTTTGGTCACCAGGGATACGCGTCCTCGTTGCCTGGCAAACAAGACCCGCTGAGCAGTTTGGTTCAACTATTGTGCCTCATAAAATGATTATAACGGGACACAGCGTTCCATAATTTTACGAGAGGGAGAAGACACTTGGAAATGAAGAATAATCAGTAAATATCATCAAATCAGTAATCAGTAAATATTCATCAAAGTTTTAGTGCTTGAATCATGCTTTGTTTGTGTTGTTCTTTACACTAGGTGGCAGCTTTACACAGTGTAACGCCTTGTAATAAAGAGCAGTGAACGATATTTATCAGCCGTCAGTATCACCGAGTTCCATTAAACATATGTGTAACATAGGGTGAGTTCAGCAAATATGGGACAAATGATTATTATGACCAAGTGTCCTTTAAAATGTTTTAATTAAACTGTCATTAATTACTGCACAAGGACACTGTCATTCTGGAAGTGTTTTAACATCATAATAGGAATAATTTTTTTTTTTTTTAATAAAAAAAATTAAGGCACACTTTGCTAAACATTTACGAACCATCTATTGTACTACATTATAATTAAAAATAAATAAATAAATAAATACAAATTGATTGATTGATTGATTGATTGATTGTATCATTCAAATATATATTTTTATATGTGGATAATTAAAAAAAGAAAAAATATATACATTTTTTAAATTATATATATATATATATATATATATATATATATATATATATATATATTATATATAATATATATTTATAATATATTATATATAATATATATTTAATTTAATTTAATATATACACATACATACATACATACATTTTTCACACACAAGATTGAAATGGAGTGGTCCATCACAAACCAAAACACTTCACAGTGACATTTCTGGCATTTGAATACCTCGAAAGCTCTCAGTAAGACACACGTATCAGTTCTACCTGGGACAAATCCTCTCTGCGAGTCATCCCAAATCTGCAGCACATGTACTCAGATACGCAACCCGCCCATTACATAATATGGTTATGTTATTAATCATTTATAATTACACTTCGCTGTCCTTAGCCATGCTGAATGACGTCAGATGACGCAACGAGAGGTGTGGAAGTTCCTAAAGACCTACTGAGTCACTTTTAGACGGCGTCTAGCCTAAATGTGTTAGCATTTTCTTAAATATTTGTCATTTAAAAATGTATTATTAGATAAATGTGATTCAAGCAGTTTTTTGGCATGACTGTAAGTTATCAAACATTACCAAAGCTTGGAATATATGCAAAATAAATAATTTTGTTATACTGTATGACTTAAACTACATGGAATTTATATATTTGGTAGGTTTAACCATAATAAAGCCCCATGTACTGGACACTACTTCTACTACTATTACTACTATTGTTTTATTATTTTATGGTGATAATAATAATAATAATAATAATTATTATTATTATTATTATTATTATTATTATTATTATTATTATTATTATCAATCATTTGTTTCTAATTTTAGACAATTTCCATATTAAAGTCCATCAAAAAGACTGTGAAATGTGTAACTTTGAGTGGTTATTACGACGTGTTTTGGCTGTTGCCTGTTCTGGATCTCCCTTGAATGTTATGTTCCTATCTTCCTGAAGCAATGTTGAGTCATTGACGCCAATAAAAGTGACACATTGTCATCAGTTCGTGCGTCTGCACCTGAGCTTTTAAAGATCTCTAAATAGTGTTCATATACAGAAGTTTTGATTGGTTGGCTTCCCTAAACAAAAGCATCTGGCAGTGCCAAATTGAATAGGTGAGTGGATTATATGCTTACGAGGATACATTATGCTGATGGTTGAGGCAGTATATTTGATGTAGAAGCAGGCGCGACAGATGCGCGTTAAATCCCCGAAAACGGCGTGCGTCAAAAACCCACCAGAGCAGGATGACAAAACAAATATCTGAGAGAAGAAAAGTTAGCAATTCAAATTGAGCTGACCTACTTAAATTATCCGATTTCGTTTCATTGCAAACCTCCCTGCAGTTCCTTTTTTGTGCGTTTTCTCAAAGCGCAAACGCGCGTCTTCCCACCTGCAGCTTGAGCGCGTTTGGGCAGCTGATGTTTTTCAATGAAAGTTCATCGAGCAGAGAAAAACTTGTGGATCTGAAGTCGGTTCACATCCGACTTGTCACGGACATAATAGCAACAACAGATCAAAAGAGGCACGATAAGAGAGAGTTATTAGAGCCTGACGCTCGAAGTGCAACATCTGGAGATCAGCAACAGCAGCAGCAGTCATGGGCAACAGTGTGTCCGGAATCAGAGCACTGCACAGGGGACAGCAGAACAGATTTCAAAGACTTCCAGACTCGCATAAAGGTAAGTACTTTGTTATTGGATTTCTACTCTTTCTGTGGTTCAAAGACGAGATCATGAAGTCAAGGTTGTGGGCTGGAGCGTTTTTTAGAGTTTTGGGGGCCCTATGGAAGTGTTCCCTGGGGCTCCCCCACTGTACAATTCTTGTTTCGGGGGAGGGGGGGGTAGCGTGTGGTTGGGGCCGCCATAGGTAGAAATCATGCAATTGGTTACAAGCTACTGGTCATGGGTTCGATTCCCGACAACAACAACAACAAAAAAAATTACTTCAGGAAAAAAAAAACACTGTAAATGTGACACATGGACCACAAAACAGATCTTAAGTGTAAATTTTTTGAAATTGAGATTTCTACATCATCTGAAAGCTGAATAAATAGGCTTTCCATTGATGTAGGATCGACAATATTTGGCCGAGGTACTACTTTTTGAAGATCTGGAATCTGAGGGAGCAAAAAAAATCAAATATTGAGAAAGTCGCCTTTGAAGTTGTCCAAATGAAGTCTTTAGCAATGCATTTAATAATCAAAAATTATGTGTTGATATATTTATGGTAGGAAATGTATAATATCTTCATGGAACATGATCTTTGTTTAATATTCTAATGATTTTTGGCATAAAAGAGGATCACAAATGTATTATAATGTATTAGATTTGAACTAGTTGAAAATCAAACTTGAACTAGTAGCTTTATTAAAGAATGTGGATTTTAGTTGGTCCAAGTTAGCTACAATACAGTAGTTGACTGGTTTCCATGTTGATGATCCATCTTCATGATAGTTGAGCAAAGTTAAAGGACATTTTGGATGACATGGGGGTGAGCAAATTGTCAGGAAATATTATTCTGGAAGAGAACTTATCCTTTAATTAATAGCATGTTCTTAATCCATTTTTTTTCTTTTAGGAAAGAAGACATTTTCTTTTTCTGTCTATTCTAACGTTAATCATTCTGCACCAATAGAGTATTTTCCTTTTCTTCTTTTAACTTTTTGTGTCTATGAAACATGCTTATTATGATATTTCTCATAACCGTTGAATCGATGTGGGTGCTGAAGGACAGCGCTCAGATAGGCCAAAGTTTCTTTCTCTTGGGCCACATTCATCAGCTTTTCATGGGTGAAAGCAAATAGTGAAACTTTACTTTGTCCGTGTTACTCATCACAATACTGTAATTAATTATTAGAGTCATAACAACAACAACAACAATGCGCAATTACGAGCAACTCTGCAAAACAATTAAACACTCAGTACATCATGTTCATTCATATTACTCAGCATTTACTCTTATGTACATACAAACTGTATTATGTGTATGATTATTGTACTGTACAGAGTGGCCAGAGTTATAAATTATGAGAGCAATTCAGAAGTCCGACCTATTACGTTGACCAATTTTCTCTGTCTGTTCCGGAAGTTCAACTAGGCCTGGTACACCAGGCTAAAAGTTTAATGGTCTGACCGAAGGTCCTTCAGAAATATTATTTTATGTAAGCCTCTCCTGAACTCCTCTCTAACTCCTAGTGGTGTTGCGTAGGAGGTTTGCGCGATGGAGGTAATTTTTGAGATTCTGTTCTGTTTCAAAGCTCTTCTGATTCATGCATAACCAAGCATCTGATTATGAAGATTATGCCAAGTGCTGATATAATTGCGCCACTCATTAGCAAAAAAAAAAAGCCATTATATTCAAATAAAGATGTACTGAAGAGGGCTTTAATTATCTGTGCCAATGACAAGGCACTCCGGCACATTTATCGTGGGCACCACAGGGCCAGCAGCAACAATCAAAGGGTGACACAAATGATTTGTAAATGTAATGATTTGTAATTGATATAAAACAGAGCATGGGAGCATATAAGCCGGGGTTTGTCTTGAATGACTTTGCCTTATTCATCATTACAAAGAAATACAAGGTTATTTGCACACAGATTATGCTATAGGTGAACCAAAGGGCTTTTTTAGGTGTTTATCAGGTAACACACAAGTTATTAAACTGAACGAGTAGATAGCGAGGCCATTTGATGACAAATTTCCTGATTACGTGTTTGCATGCATGCTCTCTTGTGATGAATTGTAACGAGAGGCAGAAAGTACAGTGTAACCCATTATCCTGTCAGGCGAGATCTCCTTGACAACAGGGGATAGCATGCAAACCATTACCATGGCGATTGTCCTTCGCCATTATAAGATAACAGGCAGAAATTTAGGTTATTAAACGTGCATTTGTACCTCTTGTTTTCCACCAGAAATGCAGCACGCAATATTTAAGTAAAATATCTCTTAAAAATTGTATTCCATTACTGATTCCAAATTACATGACACAAATTGTAGTTAGTAACATATTCCCACTGCATTATACATTTTAGGAAATATAATCAGACTACTTTTTACCTAACTAGTGCATCACATTGATTTAAATAGGATAATCTTATACTTATTGGTAAAAAAAAAAAAAATGGTAAGAAAATGTAAACCTGGCTGTGAAAATCCAGCTAAAGTCTTTTTTATACACATAAAATCATCCTTTATAAGGTAAAGAGCATTGTGTGAACATGTAACCTTGATATCTTTAATATTGCCTGAGTAAGACCATGTCAAAGATTGAAATCATAGTTAAATTAATGGTTAAAAACAAACTTTGATGCTTGTTATCGCATAATTATATTTCGAGACTTTAGCCTGGATTTCATAAAGAGGGTCACAAATATATTCCAGTTATTGTTATCAACATCATTAAACAATTCATTACGGTCAAGGTTTCCCAAACTGGTGCATGTAAAGGAACTGCAGAGGGGTTGTGAGTTTAACAGCTAATAATTAATTAAATTATAAAAATGTGGGTGGGGGGAAAGTTTGGGAATGCCAGCATTACATGTAAAAAAGGAATAACTTCAATTTGTGCATTTTAATTAGTTTGAAAGACAAACGATTCCAAAAATAGATATACATGACCAAATAACCAACTGAGTGATAATTCAGACAAAAATGAATGTGTTCATCAGTAGTTGATGTAATGCTGAAACTGAAATTACATTTGTAAATCCAGTGGTTAAATTCTGTGAAACCACCTGACTAATGATTGATCTCTGTGTATATTTCTACAAAACTGAAGACCTTCTGAATGTGTTCTAGAAAGGAACATTTAAATGATGAAAAAGAGGAATTAGGGAGAAATTGTAAATTGTACATACTATTATGTAAATAATATGTAGCCATGTATGTAATCAATAAAAAAGTACTTAAACGTAAAGTACTTAATTTTTGGAATCTGATTGCATAATCCACATTACGTGTAATCCGTTACTACTCTGGCAAGATTATTACATAGAACCTAATTTTTACTTTAAAGGGCGAAAAGAAACCTGTTTTATTTTGTATTATAATGGTACTGAACAGTCCCTATATCTTTCTTGTTCCACTCCGTTAAAAGTCGAATTCAACCAATTTCCGAGCCTGTTTGTTTCTCATCATAAACGATCAGGATAAAATGTTTCATTTCCATAGCGATTGGCCCCACTGACACCGGCGACATCCAGCGACTCTATTTCTGGCCAAATGACTCACTGCAACATGTTGCACTTAATATGAATTTGATGTAAATGTGTGTCTGCATATGAAGGATATCTGCACACAGCAGGGAAATATGAGATGATTCATGGCTTTATGAAGGGAGGGGATGTGAGAACAAGAACACAGTAACCGGTCCAGAAAATGTGGGCCTTGAGGGACAAGAGAAGATTTGTGTTTGTGTGTGATTTATATGCGGATGTGTTGATGTCTCTGCATGTTTTTGTTTATTCCTGATTACATATAGCCTACATGTTTATTTAGCTGTGTGGGTGGGTGGGAGGACACATCTAAAATAGTGCAGCTCTAGTTAGTGCTGGGATCCAGCAGTTAGCGCACATCATTTGATGCTAGTTCAAATCTCACTAGTGATATTTTCTGATCCATCTTCAATGTGAACTTTGGTTCAACTGGGAACTATGCTATAGTATGCTGTACAGATCAGAAAATATCACAAGGGAGATTTGAACTAGCATATATTAGTTGCTTAGAATGGGCTGGAAATTAAAAATCACGCAGAATTATTATAGGCAACAGCAATAATCAAAAGATTTATCCTATTATTAAGCAAGAACACCCATGGCCAAAGTACATTAATACAGTTCACAATGCGATATTTAATACAGACTACTTACGTTTAATATAAGGTTAAAACATGTAACACAATACAATACAATGATGATTGAGACATTTCTAAAGCCTGATCATATTTCAAACTCAAATTTTATATGATTTGTCTAAAAAATTATGTATGAATAATCAAGTAAACCTATTTGTGCTATCTATTAGCTTATTATAAATTTGCATTGAATCACATGGAAAGCAATTTATATAAGAAATGTGTTTGTGTATCCTTATTGCCAAGCTTGACAATCAGCCTTTTTTGTAGATTTTATGCAGAATAGAAATGATCTAGATAGCCAAGCCCAATCATAACTGAATTATAGTGCCATACGTGTGCCATGCATGTGCTTGTCTTTTTAGCATATGCAGCACAGCACAGTAACATTGTAAAATAATGGCTTTTTCCCTGGCCAAGATCGATTTCAAATACATACTAAATATATGTTATACTACAAAGGTTAAGGAAATATATATATTCCAATCAGCTACTGTGAACAGTGAAAGCCAACATGACATTTTGTTGCTCACTTGGTTTCTGTGTCTAAGCTCAAACTCCACTGATGCTGGCAAAAACTCACTCATTGCACATTGCATGCATAATCATGTGATTCAAATCAAGGCTTGCAAGGCAGAAAGAGGCCATCGGGAGACTGTTACAGATTGCTTTATTAACATGCTGTACAAGCCCACACATTCATTTGAAAATTAGGACACACACACACACACACACACACTCGCATAAAGACCATACCAACATTTTATATATAAAATGTAAAGATATTCACCGAATCCTTTGGGAACAACAGTTTAGTTCCACTACATCTGAAGTCACTTTTTAACATAAAAAAAGGTGGGGAAGAAAAATCACAGTAATCTGCTGTGAACTGAATGAATAATGGTTCACGGCTCATTTCTGACAGCTGCCTGATAGGCCTCAGACCAATTAAAAAGGTCAGACTCACAGAGAGTTGTTAATAGCTCAAAGGCTTTTTGTGGTTTATTAAGCATTGAAAAGGTGCACAGAATTGCCTGATATGTGAAATGAACTACTGTGCAAGGCAATTGAACTGATCTGAAACCTAAAAGAGTGGTTTGATACTGATGATGTAAGGGATAGTTCTGTCATAATTTCTTACCAACACAATGTTCCAAATTTACATCACTTTCTAGAACATAAAATTATTTATCTTGAAGAATGCTGGGCTCCAAACAACATTGGACCCCATTGACTCTCATTTAATGGACAATAAGAGAAAGAAAGAAAGAAAGAAAGAAAGAAAAAGGAAAATATGAGTGGAAAAGTAACCCATGCAGGATTTGCTTCCACAACGGTTGGGTGATCTTTTGGAGATTTTTCCAGTTGTATCATCATCTGCCTTGCACAGCATCAATCTCATGATTTAGAAAACTAATAAATAATCTCTCTTTGATCCAAACAATTTAAGCTCTTGCTTGAGATATAGCTAAACTAATAAATAGTTCTAAGAGTGTTTCACTAGTGTTTCTGTTCAGTTATAAAAATGAAAAAAATTATATATATTAATTTAAGCATTTTTGTTCTTTTCACATTAAGGGAATGATCTATTATTTCCCAAAAATTATGGGAATGGAATGTTATTTTGAATGTTTTTTTTATTTTTTTATCATATAACTAATTTCTATTTAATGTGCTATTCAATTCAAATGGAATAACTTTGAGAGAACCTTAGCAAGCATTAATGAAGGATGGAGCTATTTTTTGTGTGTTCTATTGCTCTGTACAGGCCTAGTTGTTTAGTTACAGAATAACCTAGCAGGTACTCTTGAATAAAGTTCTCATCTAAGACCAAGGTGTTTTCATCCAAAAGAAAACAGCCCACAGATCTATTGGCAGCTCAGGACTATTAATCAACAGACCTGATTGTGGAGCCCAAGGCCGTTGATGGGAACATTTAACATTTCCACTAAGCTCATGAGCTGAAATCTTGCAACACACATGGCTAACCTGACTTTGACTGCGTCCAGACTGCTCTCATTCAGGTTGCCTTAACTGTAAGCGGAGAAATTTCAACTAATCACAGCTTGACCCTCTCCTCATTATGGAAATGATGTTTGTTTAGTGACTGTGTAGCGCTGCAGACACCAATTACCCATAAACTGAGTGTTCAACATTCAGAGTGTTGAGACTGGAATGCTGTGATTTATCCCCGACTCGCTGTGATTTCTTCTATAAAGGTGAACCTTGTAATTCTGGTAATATCTTGTTGGCACGAATGCTATAATGTCACAAAAGAAAAATCCTCAGTCATTTTTTAACCAGTTTTTATTACATTCTCTTCAAAATTCATAACCTATAAAAAAATCTACTCTAATTGTTATCTGGGAAATATGTGCTATATGTTCTTAAATAAAAAGTATAGTCTAATAAGGTCCCAAAAAAATGATTAGTTGAGATACCACACCTCAAATATGAGCACATATTAAATATGGTTCAAATTGGTGATGAAATCATTGTAAAAACGCTGGAAAAAATGGTGTAGAAACTATTTTCTTTCAGAAACTGATAGTATATTTCACAAATAGTTACAGAGAAAATTTTGAAATATAAAACTGAAGTAGAATTTCAATAATCTTTTTTTATTTACAAATATAAAAAAATATTTACAGTATATTTTACACATATATACATATTGTAATTGTGTGGAAAAATAGGGAAAAAAGCACAATAATTCCACATCAGTAAAAGCCAATCTGAGAAATTTCTGTAGAGGTTAAATTTGCACACAAATTTGCAGTAGTTGCACACTAGGGTTTCATTGTATATTTCTGTCCTTAAAGCTGTTACGCAACACAGTTCACCCTCCATTTCTCTTGCCATTACCTCAAAGAAACCCAGAATGAGTATGAAAATAGACCTGTGTTTCTCCCAGCTAGTGATATAAAAGCTCTGAGGTCACTGCAGTACTCTGAAAGACACAAACGCATGTCAAAAAATAGCATTTTAATAGGATCAGTCATCTGATTAAGCCTGATATTACATAAACAGAGTTACACTGGTGAGTCAGGACATATATCTTGTGACAATTATTGTATTCAGTGCTGAAGTGTATCATGTTTGTCTCAGTATCAGAGTCTGAAATGACATGCTAACAGTCCATGTTTGTGTTTACAAGTTGCCTGTATTCATACACTGGGCCATACTCATGAAATAACAGCATTTGTAAATCATACAGAAGTTTGCAATCAATTAAATAGCAAAACATATGTACAGTTATTTGGTAATTGCTCAGTCAATCAATCAATGATCCAAATGAATAAATAAACAAACAAACAATCTACTTGCATTTGAAGAATAAGACAACTTTTGACAATTTAATGATGGCCCTGCCAATTTTGTCAGGTTGGTGGCAATATTTTTGACTATTTACTGCTGGGTTGCCAAATTGTGTCAGATTGGTGGCAATCCATCTTTGAAATATTATATACTTTATAAGTAACCATTCATGAGCAGAATTATTAGCTTTGAACTGGACATAATTTTTAAACACAAGGTCAATACACATTTTACAGTTTTTAAGTAATTTTTTATATTATTTATATCCTATTATAGTATTTATTCATATTTTCAATTACCTTTTATTTAATTTTATTTATTTATTTGTTCATTTTTATTTATTTCTTTAGTTATTTTAGTTTTATATTTATTTCAAATTTAGTACTTAATCTTATTTTATTTCAGTTAGCTGCCATTTAACTTATTTTAAGTTTTAACGATTTTAAGTTTTTCGTCTAATGTTTATAAATTTTTTTAAATCAATTATCAGTTCATGTAATATTTATATATTAAACATCCTTTTTTTTTTTTATTTCAAATGTTTTTAATAGTTTTAAGTAACAATAAAAACACACTCATTAAGTTGTCCACACTCTTACTATGATCAAATCTATAGCATCAGATAAGCTTACACAGAAAACAATACAAAATGCATTTATTCACTTTTTATGTCAAAAGGTTAACAAAGTTCATCAGAACAAACCGTAGCTTACATGTGTGTTTTATAAGCCGAAGGTGTACCTGCACAAGACTGCACTATATTTGAGTGTGAATCATACAAAGCATACGTGTGTGTGATTTGTTCTTTGACGGATGATTGATTGATTCTTTGTGATGTCTCAAGACGAAAACTACTGTACTGTATGTAATACATACCATATAAGCGCACACACACACTGAAACATACATGCACACACAACGTGTTAGACATGTCTAAAATGAGTATGCATTGTAATTATTATGGGTGTGGTGTTATCATGGCTCTATTAACTTGTCAGTTAAACTTAGCTTGGGTAAAAGGTCATGTGTCTGGTCGTGTGACCACGTCAGTTAAAGACGATCCCACTTTCCCATAATAAAACAGAACTGTACCATCTGCTGTTCATGGAAACAGTTCAATAATCCTTTATTTACTTTCGATTTACTAACAATCAAATCTAGTCGGCTTTATTTGTATAGCACTTTTCACAGCGCATATCGTTTTAAACCACAGTAACTAAACTAAACACTACAGTTACTGTATGAGATAAATCTTCAGTTCCATACAATAAAAAAATGTTGATTTTGTTGTCTGCATCTTACCTTATGCAAATATTTTACCAAATGTATAATGCAATAGGAAGGTGATTCAAAAAGCAGTACCTTGAGGATATTACTGTTGCATGTTATTAAGTTATTAGAATGACATATTGATTTTATGCATTAAGAATACATTTGAATCTTAAATACTGACCCTTATGGATTGCTACTTCCCTTTCCACATGAATAGCAGTTTCTGTTCTACAAAATGAATTTATCCAGATTAAGAATATAGATGGTTGGTTTTCCATTTTACGCTGTTAAAAAAGAAAATGATCTCAGACCAGAACAAAGTCATTCATGTGTTATTTGAGTGCCGTGAGCAAACAGACACAGTATAACTAGATAAAATTGAGTTAAAATGAAAGATGAACAAGCAAAAAAGAAACACAAAAATGCATTCTTGACTCACGCTGTCCAAAAAACAAAAACAAAATGCCACTTTTCTTTCATTCTCTTGACTTAATAATATATATTATAAATAATAATAATTATCTAACATTCGTGGTAAGTACATATAGTATTATGAGTATATAAAATAAAGCTTGAAACTATTTTTAAATCAAATTGTCTTTCCAAACTATTATCTATAGTCTTATGGTGTGTGTGTGTGTGTGTGTGTGTGTGTATATATATATACACTGTAAAAAATGTACTGTAGAATTTACAGGATTTTACTGGCAAAAAAGTTGCCAATAAAATCCTGTAAAAATGATGTTAATTGCTGTAAAATGGATTACATGAAATTACTGCAAAGCAAATTACAGTTAATTGTTGTTTGTGAAATACAGTAGTTTGTAATATTTTTTACAGTAACATTGAATTTTACAAGTAGTTGATTTTACAGCAATATTTTGTAAATTCACTAAAGTACAGTATTTACCTGCCAAAAAAGTTGCTAATAAAGTCCTGTAAATATATTTTACAGCATTTATTTGTAATTTCATTAAATTACAGTATTTAACTGGCAACAAAAGTTGCCAATAAAATCATGTAAATAACCCTAAATACAATATGATGTTGTAATAATTTAACAATGAAACTGCTTTAAAGAATAATTTTAACAGTAAACTATAAAATACTGATATAAAGGCATTATCATGAGCTCTATCTTAATACATTTACAAATGAATAAAAAACAAGTCAATGATGATTTTTTACAGTGTATATATATAGTTTATAAGCTTTAAACTATTTTTAAATCAAATTGTCTTTCCAAACTATTATCTATAGTCTTATGGTGTGTGTGTGTGTGTGTGTGTGTATATATATATATATATACTGAATTGATCCTTTCTCTCTTTTTTTCTTTTAGCTTTTTATTCATCAAAGAATCCTAATAAATCATGTTGGAATTATTTCTGAAGGATCATGTGACATCAAAGATTCGAGTAATAGCTGATGAAAATTCAGATTTGCATTACAGGAATACATTTTATATATATATTGTTTTATTTAAAACAATTGTTTTAAATTGTAAAATTATTTCTCATTATTACTGTTTTTACTGTATTTTTGATCAAATAAATAAAGCCTTGATGAGCATAAGAGACTTCTTTTAAAAAAAACACTGAAAACCGTCCTGATCCCAAACAGTCACACTAGTTTTGTTTTCTAGGCTTTAGCGGACTGAAAGTAGAAAGCAGATGTACACAACAAGCGGTAAAACAAATGGTAGCTCACAAGGTGAAACATCTTGATCCTCAGTTTTGCTGGACCTTTTACAAACTTTGTGTTTTGAAATCTATAATTAGATATACAGAGACAGAACGATCATTGTTCATTCCTCTGAGCCTGGGTCCAGACAGATGATGCATGAGTTTATATTTGTGAAGCCGTGGCTATGAGTAACGGTGGGAACTGACTCAACTGAGGAACCTGACAATATGATTAAAGAGCCCTTAAAAGCAGCACTGATCTGACCCCTTGGCTGCAACAAGCTCTTTCGGAAGCCAAAAAGTAGCTTTGTCTGTTTGTAAAGAAGAGCTCTGAATGCCAGAAGAACACAAGGCTCATTTATCATAAGCAAACAGTGCGTAAGTAAGATTAATAACAAATGGTGTTAGTTTTATAAATTATATTCATATTTAAATACTAGTGTTCTGCACAGCATTTACTAAAAATGGCTTTTTCTTTTACAATGAAGGGCTGTTTGCATCAAGTATGAGAACTACAGAGATAACTAAGTATACACAGTAAGTCCACCACTACTATGACTGTAACTGTGTAGATGAACAGTATCATTGGAATAACTTTCAGATTTTACTGATGAACATTCACAATGAAACTTATACATTGGTGCATACAGATAACACTAACAATAGAACAATAAATACAGGTAATCAGATATAAAGCACAACTATACAAATATACAAACAGGTCATGTAAAAAGAAAGATAAGTAAAGCAGCACAAGGCACATGGCGATAGAGTGCAAACCAGTGAAGTAAACAGTGCAGATGTAATGATTGTTGTGCAAAAGAGCGTATTCAGTCTGATTAAAGTGTCAAAAATCTCAGAAAGCAGTTCTTTCATTCGTACAGAATGAAATAAAAACTGAGACATTTACCAAAAAAAGAAAAGATAAGAAACGCAAATGGTGTGGAACGAACATTTGATGGCAAAATTTTCTTTTTTGGATGAACTATCCCTTTAAATCGCCTCAATGTACTGGATGTGTATTTTCATAGTTAAGTAATACCAGACTTGGAGCTTGCCTGTTGTTGGGAGTTTCTTGCCAAGTTTCTCTTGAGTTGAAAGGGATTCTCTGTAAGTTTAGTTGGGCGATTTGTCCATGTTTTAATACATTTCAGAGCTTTATAAGCCATGCATGATCAGTCAGGCGTTCGGCCCCATGGTGAGACTCCCTGTTGGGGTTTCCCCCACCACGTCACAGGTGGAGTCCAAACCAACCAAGAACCAGATGCAGAAACACATGATTTCTCCCCTCTTAATGCACACTGACTTTCCAACAAAGAAAAAGCACTGTCAGATTTGGAAATGTTTTTTTTTTTTTTCATGCATATTTACACTAAAAATGTTGAAAAAGGCTGCACACCAAACACTGTTTGTTGAAACTAACAGGGCACAATAAATCACTGTGTCCAAGAGACCCAATGCCATATAACAACAACTAATTGAAATCTCCTCCATGTAACTATAGAAAAATAATAATATGCTGTGATAGATTTTTTTTTTTGGTTTATGTAATTTTGATTTTGAGCACAAAAAATAAAAATAAAAATAAAAATAAAAATAAAAATAAAAATAATAATAATAATAATAATAATAATAATATATATATATATATATATATATATATATATATATATATATATATATAGTTCAATTTTTTATGTAACTTTGATGTTTAGCACTAAAAAAAATTATATAATGTTGGTAAAGCTTAAATTATTTGAAAACAAAAGAGCATAGATAATATATGATATTTAGCTAATGCACATTTCTCTGTTCATCTGCTGAAAAATAAAAAGTTTAAGGCCCATTTTGTTTTTTATTCCTAAAAATTCCCTTGCAATTCATACTGAAATGTTCTTTTGCAGATAAACAGTACTGCATTGTTTGTATAGGTGGTTCTTGGCGACACTGACACTATTTGTTGTGTCTATATGTTGGAGAACAGAAAAACCTACCATATTTTGAGTCTTTGGTAATATAACTGCCATATTGTGGGACATTATCCAAAGAACCAGCGTTTTCTCTTTTCCTCCTCATCGCTGTCTTTATCCACCTCCTCATCCTGGCCCTCGGGCCTAGACTGCACTGCGTGGGCCCCGGCATGTGTGCTTGTGTGTTTTGACCTATAGATGCTGTGTTGACATAGCGCTCAGTACTGCATAAGCTGATAAAAATACAAGCGTTTGGGCTGCTATGCTCAGGTCCTGCAGTATTACACAATCAGAGCCCTGGCCCGTGTATTGTGATATTTCAATATCAGGGATTTTAACGCTGGAGGCATTTTAAACGATGTTTGTACTGCAGTATTTTTTTAAGATAAAACTATATAAAAGAGTAGCTAGCATTACACAACCACTTCCCATGTGCCAATGGCATGTAATCTTCGACTTCACAGTAACTTTAACATCTTTAACATTATACTCAGCCACACACTGATACTGCTACAAAACCTAGTAAGCTGCAGTCGGAAGCAAGGTTTTAAGAGATTATGGCATTTAAGCAAAATCTATTATTATTAATAATATTATTAAATGTTGGAAATGTATATATAGATATATATATATATATGTGTATATATATATATATATATATATATATATATATATATATATATATATATATATATATATATATATATATAAAAATATATATACTGTATATATAGTTATTGATGTCTTATTATTATTCATTTACATTGTAAATTCTTATTTATTTATTTTAATAGCCTTTTGTCCATTCATTCACTTAAACCTCCTCTTTATCCACTTAGGAGCCAAGAGGGAAACAATTCCTTCCTCGCCTTTGCCATTTACACTGTCCTCTCCTTCTATACATCCTCTCTCTCTGATAGGATAATCTGGCGAGTGAGTGTCGACCCACGTGAGGACGGGATTACACTTTTTATTCGCAGAGTTTTTATCCCGCTTGCCATCTGTCAGAGGTACATGAGAGAGACAGAAAGCGGCTTTGACTTTCAGGGTCCATTTCTGACCACTCTTCTATAATTGAAAAAAATGATCATCTCACGTGTGCGAAAAAAAAAAAAAAAAAAAAAAAACAAGAAGAAAAAAGATCAATAATCACATTGGGCCATATCATAATACAAAAAAATAAAAATAAGAATAAATAAATAAATAAATAATAATAATAATTATTATTATTATAATAATAATAATGAAAAATACATTTTACTATTACTTATTGATTGTATCATTTAAATAACAACAACAATAATAATTATTATTTAGAGGTCTTCAGAATTTTAATTTAATTGTATTTTATTATTTTAAACAAAGGACCATCTCACATAAAAAATAAGTAAATAAATAAAATAATGTTAAAAATTGCAATCAATCAATAGTTTTACTAATAATACATTTTACCAATTGATTATATTATCTAAACAATGAGAAGAAGAACTTTCTTTATTATTATTATTTTAATATATTTATATTACTCCCAGAATATGTCATAAACATAAACTTTTTCAATAATATATATGTACATATATTATTATATATATAGGTATATATAATTATTTTATTTTTTTCTGGAAGAACCTCGCATCTTGAAAATTAAAATATGTCTACAGTGCCTCTTTTCTTATTTAGTGGTGTGTGTGTGTGTGTGTGTGTTCAAAAGAGCAAAGAAAATCAGGTCTTCCATGATTATGTCCCTTTTAAACCTTTTACCCGCTGTCCTTAAAGTCCTCCTGCAGTGCAGCTCAGCTAGAGGTCAACACTTCACCCTTCAGGATCTGTCTTGTCCTTCATCGCTTGCAATTAACAGCACTGCCTGCAATCTGATCCTGGAGCCCTACGGGCGACTCCTACTGTCTGCTTATCAGCTCCACTGCCTTGTCTGCTTCAGTTCCTACAGCGCTCCAAAGTGTCTCGCAGGCAAAGGCTATTAGATCCTATATTCCGCTCAGTAAAAGAGATTTATCCCTAGATAATTAAGTCTACTGATGTACGTCATGTATGAGGTTGCTACAGGTCCCGGTGTTTAATGTGATGAGAATGCCCCCTTAGGTGTGAACAGAAGATCTAGAGAACTAGAGTAAAGAATTTTCTCAGAGTGGAAAAGAATATGATATCTGACATATGGCAGAAATGCACAAGCATGGGCAGGCGTCAACACAAACACTCACAGTCACGGCTATTCTTGTAAAAATCTCCTATAGACTTAAATTAAAAATATAATATAATATAATCTCTATTTATTCATCTGAAACCATTTTAGTTAAGAATAACCCAACATAATCAAAGCCATTCAAAATGTAGAGTTGTGAGGAGAAGAATTTTGGACCAATGAGATTTCACTGTGGGTGGAGCTACCAAACACAGGCAGCTTTACATGGGAATCTGCCTTACACCTTTTTGCATTATTTACAGTTTAATTAACTTGAGCCAGGTTTTACTATATTTGTGAGGGCATATTTTGCTCTCAAATCTATCAAATACAGACACGTTCAACCATTTCACAACAAGCAAACCAAATCAGAAAAAAATCAACCAGATAAGGTTTGACACTTTCTGTGTCCGTTTTAGTGCATCGCTGTCCTCAGAAAACCTGCTTGGCTTGTTTGGAAAAGCCTCAGAGTATAAATGTTCTCTGTGTCCTTTCAACAACTCACTCACCTTAAACAATATGTAACATCAAGCTCTCCAGACCAGAACTGTGACCAACTCAATCGATACTGAGTTATGAGAGCAGCATCTGGCATAGGCTTAATATGACTGTCAGGCCCTGACCAGATTTTTAAATATGTAACAGTTTTCTTTTATGCGCTGGGTCTTGAGGGAATCTGGGGTTTGTGATCAAATCTGTTGTGGTGTGTAAGTTTGACTGTTGAGCTTCTTCCACCGTGGTTCACAGCCAGATTTCAGTGACGGATTGGCCCAAATGTAATCCCGAAACCGCAGAGTGTATTAGAGCTAATACTTGTGGCTTCACCTCATTGGACATGCTTTAGCACCGACTCACAGTCAGATATATGTCCAACGCTTAAATCAGCGTGCCGCCAGAGAGTTTTAAAGAGAAACAGACTTTCTTTCTTTACTTCTTTCAGCTCTTTGTATGCTTCAGTCACTCGTGCACATATGGATTAAAGCCTTTGTTTGCCGTTAATGTCCACGGTTATGGATGTTAACTTTAGTTGATAGTTGTTCAATATTTAACTTTTTTTTTTTTTTTAATAAGCCATTTATACTGAGGTCCAAAGTTGAGAAGGTGAAAGAAAATAATTATTTTATTCAGCAAGGATGCATTAAATTGATCAAAAGTAAAGGTTTCTAAACATTCCTTTATTTACTTTTATTCATCAAAGAATCCTGAAATAAAGCGAATCATGGTTTCCACAAAAAATATTAAGCAACACCACTTGTTTTCAACATTGATAATAAACAGAAATGTTTCTTGAGCAGCAAATCAGCATATTAGAGTGATTTCTGAAGGATCATGTGACACTGAAGACTGGAGTAATGATGCTAAAATTTCTGCTTTGTATATCACAGTAATAAATTAGACTTTAAAATATATTAAAATATAAAACTGCCATATTAAATAGCAATAACATGTCACAGTATTTCTGTTTTCCTGTGTTTTTGAACAGATACACACTGAGCATAAGAGACTTGGTGAGCATAAGAGACTGTTGTTTGAGTTACACACACTGCTACCTTTCACTGCTGATCTCAGGCTGAACCTGCCCCCGTGTCCAAGCCAAAAACCCTTTACTAAAAAATTGAAACATGTGCAACACAGTAAGCTGATATAACATCCATGTGGTTAGATGCGAGATAAGGTCGCTCTAACTGCTGCTATAAAATTCAAAGTGAAAACTCTGCATGATTTTTGGTGTGTTATAATGCTAATAGAAAAGCAATCACAAGTGGTGCTAAAATCACAAGACATAAATTCTGAAAATGCTCATCTTGGTTATCTGGTCCAGTGCTTGCAGGCCTTTTCAAAAACCGCAAACATCAACACAGCCTATGACTGATGAAGAATCAAATTTACCTCAATGCAATATTTGAAAATATGGAACAGCTGGAGTGGATTAACACTGATATAATGAATAATAAACAGCTTGTAATGATCAGATCAGTTCCCTTTCCATGATACACATGACTTCTGCAAGTGATACCATATGGACTTCGGGACGTAGGGCCAGAGATGAAGGCTAGTAGACAAAAAAAAAATCTATTCATCCATCTCTTCAGTAAGTATCTATCATTGCAATGATCTATGCTTTAACTTCAATAAAACTGATCCTCCTTCTCTAGAATGTCTTACTTTTAAGTCTCATACAACCAGCTATAAGGCTCCTTTTAGATATAATCCTGCTCAATCTGTGTGTATTATTAAACCTCAATGACAGATTGTATTAACAACTGACTTTCATCTCTGGTTCACTGTCAGTTCACAACTCTCTTCTCTTTTATTAAGTCCATTGAGTACAAGCCTCCACCCAGAATGGACTCTGAAATAAGGGCGCATTATGTATGAAATTAACACTAAAGAGAGTTTAAGGCAGGGCTATTCCACACGCATTTCCCAAATTATAGCATGATCTCAGATTTGTTTAATCTCTTAGACCTTTTGTGGAAATTTTACACTGTGCTTTAAACAAAAAATGCAACATTCAATTCAGCTATTTAATTGCATATGAACAGACACATACTAAACAGACACACTTTATTACATGCACGGATCACGCTGATACCATGGTAGGTAATTCATATGTGAACATAATAATCCTTCATCTGACTTTTATTACCATTTCATACCACAGTTGCACCACAGTCATTTTTGCAAAGGGAGCTCCAGTATTGAGCTGTTTACTTCTCTCTCTCTCTCTCTCTCTCTCTCTCTCTCTCTGCACATGTCTGTAATGATGAGAGCATCTAATGTTTCTTTGTAATATTTTGCACATGGTATGCTGCTGTCCTAGAGATCTGTATTTGAATGGTCTTTTTGTTTAGAGACTTTATGAGTGTGTGTGTGTGTGTGTGTGTGTGTGTGTGTGTGTCTGTAGACCCTCCTCGGCTTCTCTCTGCAGCTGCCTCCATATTTAGTTACTGCAGTGACTCAGAGAGAATAATCTTTGCTGCTCTTGCTATATTGGATTTATTTCACCTACCTGTACACCATTTACTATGGTATGGTTTGCACACAATACAATTTTTTTTAGCATCGTGGTAACTCCAGGATGGTAATACCATGGTATTCTTAAATGTATCTTGGGGTACCGACAACAGTGGAGAATTCAGATGGCCATACCTGGTTCTAGATGGGCAATTCTGGTTATGAGCAGCATCACAAACTCTCAACCTGTGCTTAGAAGTCTAGTATCCTGCATGCATTAAAAAAGGGGTCACATTTTATTTTAAGGTTCAGTTCTAACTAACTATTAAGCACTACTTTTTTCACATTTCATGTGAATGTACTGTGTATTTATTCATCCGAGTGGACATGTGTGATTCGAGCCCTGTGCAACTGTGAAAGCTGGTTGTCGTGGAAACCTCCGCTACTCTGCAGCTGCTGTTCAACAGCAGATGATGGCAGTAAAATGAGAGTGTGCATGCATACTCTCATACCCCCAACATTACACACAGACAGACACATGCACCTTTGGGGGACAGCGAGTGTTTACTTGATACACTCCAGCTTGCACGGCATGACACTAGCAGCAATGTCTGTCCTTGATCAATATTATCAAGCTAAATTTGGCTCAAGCCTGCAGTTTTCTCATCTACCACCAAACAACAAAAAGGAGATACTCAGCCTGAGGCATTGTGAGCAAACGTATCATTCAAGAGTGTACTATTCACTCAAGCTCACAATAGCATAATGGTGGCACATGCAGTCTCAAAGTCCAACACATCACCCCATTTTAACATTTAATTTATTAAACATCAGCAACTAAAGAACACTCAGTGTAAGAGGGTGCCAAGCCATGGTGAGACTGATTAGTGTTTATCCATACGTCAGGAAAAGTCCCCCGTATGGCCAACATAAACGTCAGCAATTGTAGACAGATGCAAAATGCAGTACCGAACGGGGAATATATAGGGTGAAAAAGGTGCTTATGTAATCAGAATCATTATGAAGAAAGAAATATGGCATGGACTGTGAAACAATAGTTAACATGGCTGAGTTCCAGTTAAACATACAATCTGATGTATATTGGTAAACATAAGAAGTGAATAGTGAGTTGCTGTAGACGAAACCCAGAAAAAGTCATATTTCTTAAGGGTTAATTTTGCAATAATAAAGGAGATACATTATTTTGCTCGTCACATGTCTACTTATCAAATATATCGAAAATAAGCATGAACTGTTAAATTAGGTTGAAATTATTGTACTATGTGAAAAGGAAGTTTTTGTGAATCAGTCCAAAGTCAAGACATGAAACTAGCAAAGCTACTTTACATTGGAAATATTGTGCTTTGGACAATGGTAAATATTGTGATTTATTTTATTTTATTTTTTATTTTTTGACTGAGAATGCATTATAAAACAGATGACATTTCAATAATTCGAGGTTGAGACTGTGTGCAGGATCAGGAGGTGTAATTATACAATGTAAACTGAAGTATTTTGACATAGGATGTGGAATATAATAGATTGCTCTATTAGCAGAGCCCCTATAAAACATTTTTCTCTCTCTGAGTGTATTATGTAAGAGAATATGTATCTGGAATTAAAAGGAGAAAGGGGCAACCTCGTGATAACCTTATACAGCATGCACAAACACAATAATACACATACAAATATTCAGCCTCAGCAAACTCCTCTGTGACTGCAGGATTGATGACGTATCTGCAAAGGAACATTCCTACTTTAGGATCTGAATCCTAAAGGTCAGCATAATAGGGCTCAAATGCAAGCCACAGTGCTTGTCAAGTCACCTATAAGTGCTGTTCCTGCATTGCCTGTCTCTTGGTTCTAATGAGGATAGTATCTCACTTTGGCAGCCAATTTCAATGTGCTTCCAGTCATTTCAGGTTTCAGAGTTTATTCAGTTTTATAGGCACATAAATCAATTACCATAAATGTGTTGACCAGAGTATATGGTGGTGAAAGTAGTAGAAAACCATTTGCTCTTTGCGGCGGTACCACATAGCAGCTACTACTTCCTCTGAATTTTAACCTATATATATATATATATATATATATAACGTAACAGAAATTGTAGTTAGTAATGTACACATATTAATACATATTATTACACATGTATTATTATACATTATTATACATTGATTACTATTACATTTTGATTACTTTTACATAATTTGTAAGATTTTTTTTTCTGTTCTTTTTTTATCAACATCATAAATTACACATTCAATTACATCAAGGTTTCCCAAACTGAAAGAACTGGATGCTTTGTGAGGTAATGAAAAGCTATTAAATAACTAATTAAATCATAATAATGACAAATTTAAAGAGAACGAAAAGGAAAACTTTAAGAGAAAAAAAAAAGAAGAATCAAGGAAAATAAATATATTATAAATAATTTACTGCCATTGTTTAAATAATATATATATAATATACAAAAAAGTAATCTGATTACCGGTATAAGCGCTTTAAAATGTATCACATATGTGTGTGTATGTATGCAGGTTTGTGTTATGGAAGCTTTAGGGAAAAGAACATTTTTAAAAAATCTCCTGAAAAAAACAATTAACTGCATGACCTTTTATTACCTCTCAATAAAAAATAAAACATGTAAAAACAGTAAATGGCAAACATACACTGTCATATTTCTCAGAGGAGGTTTTTGTAAGAGCATCATTAATTTAATTTTGTCGTGTATTGTAAAAGGATATCAATTCATCATTCATAGCAGTGCTAATGAAAGTCGTATGACAATCCCCTATTCCTAAAAACAAAAGTAGCACAAAAGCGCTTGTGAACTTCGGGCATTGGCTTCCAAAAATGTGTGCACCATGTGTGAGTGAGAGAGCACCAATCAGCCCATCATTGTGGAGCAAGCGATGATTTCATTTTGATCAAAGTGGTGGTGTTCTAGAGCGAAGGCCTGTGGTTTGTTATGGTTCCCTTCAAAATTCCAATTGTTAAAAAGGGGAAGGCAAAAAAGTAAATATTATTGCTAACGTGATTTTAGTGGATAATGTTTTCTACGTAATCAGAGAGGCAATAGTGAGAATGCATTTAATTGAGCTTTTGTCCTCCCTGCCCTTTTTAATCACATTTATTTAGTAACACTCTCCAGCTCTTTGTTTATTAACTGACTTATACTGTATTTATATATTTAGGTAACATAAATGAAATTCTGCCATGTCAATTCTAAAGTGTAATGAGTAAACCACCCTTTGAACTGTGTCAGCGATAGTACTGGCTGAAGAAACATTTCTTGAAGCGGATGAGTTTAAAATTTGGGTTATGAGAACCTGGTCCCAGATCAGTGAGTTCCCAGTAAGTATTGACCCAAGATAATGCTAAACAAGGGTCACAGAAAAGAGAGAACAATATTCCCAGAAAGTTAGGGAGAAAGGAGTTTTGGGGTAACAGACAAATTTAGCCATTCTTCTGATATATAGAATAGGTTGGCCATGTGTAGGCTACTTTTTAGAGTTTTGTGTTTTACTGTATCTTAAAGACATAACAGAAAATGTCCATAAACATCATCTCCCCAAGTTTTTGCCATTGTTTTGTGTTTGCTTAAAGAATATGCCTCTTTTGGCACTTCCTCTTTTCCTCAAACTGAAAGCTATACTTCCTCTTGAGATATTGCTGGAAGTCAACCGCATCAGAGAAGTGTGCATATATACGACATCCTAGTCTTGACACCCAAAATATGGTTTTGTTAATACCTGCGAACACACATGCAATATACTTGTAAAAAACAGTCTTCAACGTTTAAGACAAAATGTGGTAAGACAAAATGATTAATAAATTAACACTGGCTGTAGTTGAGGGGCGTGACTCCCAGTAAAGCGCCCTCAGACTCCGCCTTCTATGTAAATGAGTCAGTGTGGCGCTGGTGTCCGCGCGCTCAGTCAATGAGCACCGAGACAGGAGGAGTGTCCGACTGTTTACATCTCGTTTCGGGGGCCGAGAGAGCTTTTCCTCCAGCATGATGTCGGTGTGGAATTATCGCACTCTCAACCTTTGAGAAATAAAGGCGGCCAGCAGAAAACAGTGACCCGGCGTTGAGTCATGGGAGGCCAGATAACCCGAAACGCCTTGTACGGTGAGGAACTGCGTTTAGGATCTCCATGCAAACCGCTGAATGATGTTCATTATGTTTGCCTGCTGATGAACGCTCCGATATAGATAGATAGAAGAACAGATAGATAGGCTATAAGAGAATTTAGAGAGAAAACGTCTGCCTCTAAATATCACATAGGCATCAGAATAATTGGAACACAAAACACAGTCGAGCACAAGTCCTAGAATTAATGTAGACGGCATTTGTGTAGCTCTCTGGAGATTTTGCGCTCCAAGGAACGAACATACGAGCGCGTCTCGTGCCAGTGAAGACGTGTTTCCCCCACAGCAGCGTGAATGCGTGAGGAAGGGAAGGGAATTTGTGGGGAATCCCTCTGTTGTCGGAAATAATAAGGATTTACAGCGTTTTTTTTTTTTTTTTTACAACATTCGATTGTATTATTAACAAACATGCGAGGCAGCTGGTTTAAAAGAGAACCAAATAAATCAATAAATCAATTGATTAGTTCTACATAAAATACACGGTTGTTGGTTGAACAGTCTCAAGTCTCAATTTATTTATAAAGCACAATTAAAAACAATTACAGTTGGACCAACGTGCTGTGCAATGTTGTAAAAGACTTGTACACAACCAAGCAAACATCAGACAACAAACAGCATCACACATCATAGGCCATAGTGAAGAGATACGTTTTTAACTTTGATTTATACTTTTCCTTTTTGATTCTGTTCTGAAATTCATGTTCAGGCTGTTGTGCTGCTACAGTATTGGTTTTGGCAAGTCGTTCTAACATGTATTTCTTGTTCAACTTGCAACTACTAGGCTATTTATGTCAGTGCTTTTTAAGTAATCCCCTAGTGACTAATCCACTTGAATTTTTGTCTACTAACTACTCATTTAAATGCCAAGACTTCCAATATGGATAAGTATATTTATTTATCCAATTAAGCAGTAGTTACTATACCAAAACATAGCAAAAATGAACATATGTGGTGTATAGATTCAGTATGCTTTAAATGTCAGGAGTTGATCTGGTATGGGATGTTCTGGCCGTTGGCCTGCAGGGTGAATGGGTGAATATTCTTCCGTGTTGGACAGGTGATAGTAACTGAAACATACATGAGCAGTTGGCTTATGTAAATCCCTCTGTCTTACTCTTGCTCTGAGTGCAGCTGATTGGCCTGGAGTTAATCTGAACCCTTGGTGGATCTGACCCACTTGATCATTATTTCTAATTAGAGCACTATAGCACATCCAATCAGGTAAACCGGGACTAGAGTTATAATAGTCCAGAAAGTGTAGTAGCACCTGGTGCTAGTAAAAAGCGCACTTGTCGGAAACGTACTCTATATTTTCATACCATGAGGAAACCCCTTAGGAAATGTATGAATTAATAGATAGATAAATAAATCACATTGAAAAACACAAGCAATGTGCAATAGCTTACATTCAAATCAATGAGCTCTGAAACAAAAACATTACAACATTTGATTAGAAGAAAAAAAACATTTGATTGTTTTTTTTATTTTTATTAAAGCATACGCATTTGTTTGAGGCCTTGAAACTTGAGCTGAAATCTTTTTAATTTTATTTTTGGAGACTATTAAGAAGACAAAGGAAATGATGAGAAGAAGAGGTGGAAACAGGATTGGGAAATGACGCAAGCCAGACTCAAACGTTGTTTTACTGGCTGCTGCTCTGACATTTGAAATTTGTCTTTCTTAAACACACACACACACACACGTTTGTTTTTGTGAAAAGTGGGGACATCCCATAGGCGTAATGGTTTTTATACTGTACAAGCTGTATATTCTATGGCCCTACACCAACCCTAACCCTCACAGGAAACTTTGTGCATTTTTACTTTCTCAAAAAAAAAAATCATTCTGCATGGTTTATAAGCATTTTGAAAAATGAGGACATGGGTTATGTCCTCATAAGTCACCCTCTCCTTGTAATACCTGTGTCATACCCATGTCATTATACAGAGTTGTGTCCTGATAATAGACTGTATAAAAACATGGACGTAGTGTCCGTGACGTCACATGTAGACTCCTGAAGTGTTTTTGAAGCCTAAAGTGTGCAGAGCTGGCCGTCGCCATCTTGGCAGCGCATCACCGCGTGACTCTCCCGGACAATCAAAAATGGGCAAAAAGGCGGGAGCTAGTTGCTGAAGCCACGCCCACCTAGCGCGACGGCTATGTCAGCAGCGGCAAACCACCTGTCGCTCAAGTGGCCACACCCTTAATTATGCAGAACTTTAAATCTTAATATAATTTATGGATGAGTTATAAAAAAAAATCACCCCCTCACAGTTGTCATGAAGGGCAAAATTAGCTATTTATACCAAAATCATTTTTTGCACCAGGCTGTAAACATGTTTTTTCTGCTGTAAAGTTGGGCATTTTAACATGGGGAGTCTATGGGATTGACTCCCTTTTGCAGCCAGCCTCAAGCGACCGGACGATGAATTGCAGTTTTAGGCCCAATCCCAATTCTACCCCTTAGCCCTTTCCCTTTGTCTCGATTCTCTTTTGGTTGGAGGGGAAGGGGTAAGGGGAATGGCCAGATAGCCCTTCAAACGAAGATTTTTCAGGACCACACTTCAAACGAAGGGGTATGAATTATCTCATAAACATGGCTGCTACAGCGAACAAAAAGACACATAAGCTTTTTTGGCATAAATAAAGATTTTAACCAAAATTAATCATTTGTTTTATGTTGCACTCAATTGTGAGTTCATGTTAATGGTCATGTTACTTAAAGAAATGTTTGCAAAAAATCGCTAATATTTGCTAACGTCATATCATTACAGACTGCATGATAGTGTCACAGCATATGTCTGATCAGGGCGATAACTACCGTAGACATTGATGGGGGCTAATCCCCCCAATAATTAGAAATCGCTAAACCATTTTCTCAAATATTGCCTTTTCGAGAGTGAGAGAGAGAGAGAGAGAGAGAGAGGGAGAAAAAATTAGAAGTTGCGTGTATTCGCGTCTGTGCGTTTTTTTTTTAGAGTGAGTTTACTTAAAAACAGTGATTGTATCCTCTCGCTGCTGGAAAAAGTAATGTAGCGATTCAGTATTTAAACTGTATTTTATAAAAGTCGTGGGGCAGCATTGACAAGTTTATTTTCTCCTGGATGTGTGAGCTGCGCGATTTCTGATATGTGTGTGTGTGTCAGTAAGCAGCTCATTAATACAGAACGATAATTAAAGGCTCTAATGCACACCAGTATATGTGTGTATTGTAAGAGCTAGATGACGAATGATGATGTGTGACGGCATAGTAGTGGTGTCCCAATCCTTAGGGGAATATTTTCTCCCCTACTCCTTGACACTCTGTTTCAAGGGACAAGGGGAAGGGGTAGGCTGAGGGGTAGGGGAAGGGGAAGGTGTATAAAATAGAATTGGGATTGGGCCTTAGTCACTTCCTTATTGGCCTCACAAGAGAGAGCAGGAGGTTGGCGCTCGGTCCTGATATGTCACAAAAACATGCACACACACATACACACACACACACACAAAAAAACATTTACCAGGAGCACACATCATTTAAAGATATCTGTGGCTCCTAACATTCTGGTTTCACCTTCCAGTTCCCATTTCTGAGTTTTTTTTTTTAGTTCTTGGATATAATCTTGGTTTAGTGGATATAAATTGCTTATCCAGATACATGTCTTTCACCTTAAATACAGTGAATTACAGTGTATTATCTGATCTTTGCATAAAAACGGAAACTGTCCTGAACTGAGAACAAGATAGTCTGGTTTGTAGTGTTTGAGCTGGATAGATATGCTTCTGTTTGTGTTTGTGTGTGTGTGTGTGTGTGTGTGTGTAAGACTATTGGGTGTTTCTCATGCACCTCTGGAGCACATCCTGGTCTCTGAGGATAGGAAAGAAATAAAAAATAAGTAGCATTTTTTTCATAAAGGCTGTTAAAAATGGAACATTATGACAGTTACAGATATTTCCTACTGTCACTAGTCCAAAAACAGAGAAATATGAGTGCAAACTGAAAGCAATATGCAAATTGTAAATTTTTGCACAGTTATCTGATTTGCATATGTTTATATTATACAGTAGATTTTATGCAACGATTGGCGCTAACAGACAATGCAATTGATTTTTAGTAGGGATGCACCGATATAAAAAACCTAGCTGGTACTTATAAAAGATAAATTACATATATTGAAATTATATATATATATATATATATATATATATATATATATATATATGTGTGTGTGTGTGTGTGTGTGTGTGTGTGTGTGTGTGTGTGTGTGTGTGTGCATGCATAATATTTTGTCTAATTAAATAAAAAAGTAAAATAAATAAATTTGCTGCTAATTTGTTTATATCGGCACGGAAAGTATTGAAATAACTGAATCAATTACCATGGTGTTATTCTGTTGAATCCACAATAAGACAGCGGTGCACAAACAACATGAGGAAACTGTTAGCACTGGAGTTTGTTTGGAGTGGAATTTTTAATGGGGCATGTTGGGATTGATTATCAGTGATTGGTTGACATGCAGACAAGGAGTCAATGCGGTGCGGTGACAGATTATTAAAAGGCAAACAGAGAAAGTGCTCTTATCTACAATGCATGCTGTGATTACATCGCTAAGTTTCTATGTCGTGACAGAAACATATGTCTGCAGGTCAGGTGCTGATGCTGCTAAGTAACCATCCGCTGCACCTCTGTGAAGCACAACACCACTGATGAGTCATTTAATCCACCGCAGAAATGAAATGACACCACCACCACACACTGGTGTTTATGTACGGATCAGATCACCTACTGTAGGAGCAGGCCAGCCATGACAGAAGACCACAGCAGCGCTTAATATGTTCTGCACTCATTCACCATACTTTATTGCCACCCGACCAGATAGTTGCTAATTAGCTTCAGAACACAATCGCAAACATGGACATGCACACCCAGGAACAGAAAAATGATAGTGTTGACATTTATGTAACCAAAAATGTCATAAATTGTGAGTAATCATAAAAAAACATCACTAAAATCTGCAAAATGTATTTTTATATTATACTTTGTTATACATTTCAGCAGCCATTATTACAGTTTTCAGTGTCACATGATACTTCAGAAATAATTCTGATAGGCTAAAATGGTGCTCAAGAAACATTTATTTTATCAATGATGAAAACAGTTGCTGCTTAATATTGTTTTGTGGAACCTATGATACACTTGCATGTTTAGGATAAGTAAGAAATTAATACATTTATTAATTATACAAGTAAATGTTCAAATGAATCAAAAGTGACAGGAAAGGCATTTACAGTATACATTTTTCAAACGATTCCCAATTTTAAAATTGGGATTTTAGTTTTCACAAAATATTAGACAGCAAAAATTGCTTTCGACACAGAAAATTATAAGAACCATGATCACCAATAATCACTGAGAAACAAATCAGATTATTAGAATGATTTCTGAAGGATCATGTGACACTCTAATAACTGCTTGAATTAATAACTTTTTAAAATATATTCAGTTAGAAAATAACATTGCACAATATTAATGATCAAATAAATACAGTTTTGGTGAACATAAAAGACTTCTTTCAAAAACATTAAAAAAAGTTAGATCTACTTGTTTAATAAAGTTCTGAGCTATTTGAATGTAAAATAAATGAATAGATATTAATGTATTCTTCTAGTGTTGATGTTTATACTAAGTGTGACAGTGTTTGTTTTTTGAGTTGAAGTGTGTGATGACACTTGAGCAAGGGTTTTGTATAAAGCAGAGGCTAGAGGGTGTTTGCTAGATTTTAACCAGAATAACTAAACATTTAGCATATGAATCTTTAGCCAAGCTTGCTACTACGCTCACATGTTATGGTCACATGATGTGCCTCTCACCTCAGATGGATTAGAAACATTGTATAGTTGCCAAGTACATGTACATCTCTTCCTAAGATGTTGCTTATGTTCCCATTTTATATAATTTTATTTAAACATTTAAGCAAAAAGTCACTTTTGAAACTACATTTTCAATATGCAATGGTTTTCTGATAATCTTTTCCATGAGTTAATGTAATCTAACTGTTTAATGATTGAGGAAAAACACTTGATTCTCAAGTAGATTATTTACAATCTGGTGTCTGATACCATTTACATTTATACATTTAACAGACACTTCTATTCTAAGCCACTTACAGTGCATTTAGGCTATAATTTCTACCAGTAGGTGTATTCCCTGGGAATTGAACCCACAACCTTTTGTGCTGTTAACACAGTGTTCTACCACTGAGCCACAGGAACTCTTACCCAAAAGCAACTTTACTAATAAAGTTATATTGAGTATCAGGGGACATGTACTTACAGAAGAATGTCTCAGGATACGTTTTTAACTGTGGGTCTCTGAGTAGGGAACGAGACACTGCATCCTCTAGGGGTCGCTTTGGGGAAACTAGAGGACACAGTTCGAAGTTCCCTTGAAAGGGAATGTCTCAGGTTACATATGTAACCATGGTTCACTGAGTAGGAAATGAGATCACTGCATCCTCTAGTTTCCCCATAATGACCCCTAGAGGACGCAGTTAGAAGTTCCCTTGAAAGGGAACAATTAATGTGATTACCAACAGAGCAAATGAAAAGCTAATTCTTAGATAACAGATTTAAAAAAAAGGTCAGAGCTGACCAGATTTTCCTGCTGTTGAACAGATGAAACAGAACAGATATTGTACTGTCTGCTTGTTGAATATATGTGGCTGTAGACTTTGTCTCCTTGGGATGTATGTTATGTAATAAAAGTGCTCCTTTGCAAGTTACATTGAATCAAACTTTATGTATATTCAGCAATCGAAACTGCAGAAAGTCAGCCTCGGGATGTTCTGTTTTAAAAACAGTCCAGGAGTGCTGCTGGCCAAGCACTTTATTTTAACATTGAGTCTGTGTGATGTGAGGTGTTTACACATTACATGACATTCTCTGACCTATAGTCAGACATCTGAACCTGCCCTGAACATGTCTGCTTGGTAATGAGGATGTAATGAGGATAAAGATTTCAGCTACCTGACAACCTTATTCCGTGCAGTGAAGTTAAACCTGACCTTAGCATGTGAAGGTCCTCTTCAATAAAAAAATACACAAGTGTGCTTTGCTAAACCTCTTTCCTAGTTTAAAAATTATCCAAAAACCTTTCGAAGACCAAAATACTGGCTACATTTAATTAGGAATTTTTAAAATGATTTTGAAAGAATCAAAATATTGTGAAATATTTTACAATTTAAAATAACTGTTATAATTTTGAATATATTTCAATTGTAATTTATTCCTGTAATGGCAAAGATATATTTTCAGCATCATTATTCCATTACCCAGGCTGTTCTTTATGGGATGAACTTATGTAAGAATCATTTCCTGTCCATTGGTTACTTTAAAAAAGAATGTGGTAACCATAGAAATAGCAGCATTATGATGTGTTTGGTAGCCCAGGGTGGAATCTGCTTTTTGTGTGTTGGGAGACTGGCTTCTATTACTTACAATGTGTGAATGTGTCTCTGCAGGTCCTGAGCTGTTATATTTTATGACTTGTGTCTATCTTATATAATACAATTTAGGATGACAACAGAAAGTTATTGAAGTCGATGTGAATTGCTATTCAAAACAGATTTTACTGTGGAAAAAATGTGGGGTGGGACCAGGAAATGATTTCATCATAAAAAGTAGGTGTTATATTGAAAAATGGAGCTGGACTTAATATAAGTTTGCTAAATCAATGGGGTGGGGGGGGGGGGGGGTAACTTGTAGTGATGAATGTTCACAAAATGACCAGGAACATTATTAAGAAACATAATAGGGTATTTTTTTATTTCACAGTGATTGAAATTAACTCATTTGCTATTAGACAAGAAACACCATTAAGAAGGTCAATTCTGATTTCATGTTGATTTTAACTAAATTATCATTTAATTATTTGGCATAATGAACCTACATTGTTTGAATGGAACATTTAACATTGTTTCCGCCATACCATAACTTGTTCCAATAATTCGTACAATGTCTCGCTTCCGCCTCAAACCCAGTTTAGACACAAAACAGAATTTACAGATTTTGCAAAAGACAATTAACAGATTAAACCGATCTTGGATAGTCTTCTCCTTTCCAGACAGACTAAGTGAAAACACAGACACTGAACTCATATCAGCAGAAAACGGAAAGCTATCACCACGGCAGCGTTGCTAAGGAACATGAGCTGCTACTTAACCTCCATTTTCTGTCTGACAGCTGCAGCTCTTGGGTTTGCTAATGTATTCTTTTCGGTGTGCTCAGACTATTAGTGTTACACACAATGTCCGTCGGCTAACAGGCCTGCCCACACACACACTTACAGACACACGTATGCAACTTACAAGGCTGAAAAGACACCTGAGGCATATTAATGTTTTGATAATACAATATTTGTCATGTGATAGTTTTATATGAGCCTGTGGTTGCCAGATATAGAAAAAACATCTAGTCTTTATTCTCTTCTCTTGTGCAATGCCTTATCTGCATTGCTCAGGAAACATGTCATTGCCCACTATCAGCTTCTACAAGGGAGCCACAATAGCTGAGAGGACTGGTGTCATCACTGGATGCTCCTCCAACTGTGCCATTACAGACCTGTGAGGGTGTGTTATCTTGTTAAAGGAGCCCCTTGCCAACTGGGTGAATATTGGACATGAATGAATGCAGAGTGGAAAGCCATAAAGCTGAACCCGCTCATGGATGACACTGTCCCAACTGAACCAATACTACAGTAAATCATTACTGTGCCTCTAACATAGATATTCACTTTCTGTTAGGTCAAAACAGCATTACTCTGGTCACACCTGCATCTAGTCCACTGTTAATGTTGCTACTTGTGCCCTAGGGGTGGGCGATTTACCAGTTGTCAACCGACTACAGAGAGATTTTGTCTCTATCATGGTTTACACATTCATGTGACTTTGCTGTGCTACGTGGCCACGAAAACTTATCGCTTGCACATGTTTTTAAGCAGTGTGGTTTAAACACAAGTGATTTTAAGCCATCGAAATACAATAAGCAGGAAAATGTAACTCATTTTGCTCTATGCACGCACTATCAGAGAAGCATTTTTTCATAGTTCGCGGGTGTATCGAAGGGAGTTATTTTTGCCACTCTATAGGCCTTGAACAGTTAAAAACAAACTTATAGTATTCTCATAAACACAGTAAGGAAGGTCAAACATATGTTTAACAGTATATTCGATTGGGGCAGCTCTTAAAGTGACAGCAGTCTAATATTCCTGCTGTCTGTCCCTTTTTTAATTGAGGCTAGTATTACTTTTTTTGTGATATTGACAATGGTAACAAAAATTATTAAATTAATATGGTATCAAAAATTATGATATCATAAAGATCTTATTTAAAGCAAAAATCACTATATCATGATATACATCATTACGGTGAAATAAAAATGACTCGTATTGTGATATACTGTACATGTATCCGATTTTGGTCATACTACAGTATGTGTGTATGAGATGAACAACCCAGTCGTTAGTTTTAACAGTTGTAGTTAAAAGTCTGCCAACTTGAAGTCTGGCAAAAAAAAAAAAAGACACAATGTGAATAAAAAGACAATATAAGGTTATATGATTGATAAATAGCATGACAGTAAAATAGACAGTATGACAGATAGACAGTAAGACAGATATATATGATGGCTAAAAAGATAGAAATACAGTCAATTATGCAAACTCAACTATAAAGACAATTTAAAACAATTCAGAAGTATGGAGACACTTTAATAGATAGTATGACAGAGCGACAGTAAGAAGATTAGATAGATAGCCTAGTTTAAAAATGACTGCATTTTTAAGTATAACATATTGAGAGATATAGGTGCATTAAGGTGGAATTGTGGAACTCTTATTGTTTTGGCACGTGGGTGTATAATAAAAAAAAACATTCAGATCTTTTGTTGCGCTGTGTCATCATGTAAATTATTCCTGTTGCATATGTGAACTGTAAAATGTAAGGCTCAGAT
The DNA here is from genome assembly GCF_003368295.1 of Carassius auratus. Lineage (NCBI taxonomy): Eukaryota > Metazoa > Chordata > Actinopteri > Cypriniformes > Cyprinidae > Carassius > Carassius auratus. The sequence goes on from NW_020523357.1 coordinate 101,427, forward strand.
TAGCATGAAAGTGCACCTCTACTCAGGTGTTGAGCTTCACACACACAAAGCCTTGTGAGCTTGTAAGTGAGAGAAAGACAGTTATGAATTAATACACTGACAATCAGTCAACGCAATTTTCCATTATGTCACTACAAGCAAAGACAAATCAGCTGTGCAACATATTGTATGATTCATAAACACATCGCAATAAAATACAGAAATTTTACAGTTCAGTACAGCCTGTTGGGAAAAGCGAATTAGATTTATCTACAAAGCTAAAAATCACTTTGTCCAACGAAAATGCTGTACACAAATGCTGCGTGAAATGGGGTCAGACAAATCTCACCATGCAAGGGCTGATGCTGTTTCATGCGGTTCATTGATTTGAAAGTAAAGGCCAGGCTTAGTCATACCAAGCTAAGGTTTTAAACACGATTATAGCGGAGAGAAGACTGATTTTCACACCATCATTTATTTTTTTAGATTAATTAAAATGATCATTTATACTTTTTAATGACACTGGTGGAACATGTTTTTTTAAAGCAGTATTTCTTTCTTCTAGACTCTCTGGGTGGACCGTTCCCCTCAACAGCTCACCGATGCCACCACAAACCCAAACGCTGTTTACCCTTGCATCCATGCGGAGGTGTCCCTGTGAGCCCCCTTCTCTTCCACCCCAATGCTAAAGGCTCTCAGATAGTCATGGATCTAGCACAAAGGAGCGTCAAACGGCAGGCCAGCTTCTGCAACGGCATCACTTTCAGCAACCGACCCATTGCTCTTTATGAGCAGGTCCGCCTAAAGGTAGGAACAAGGAAAGGCATAGATGAATCTAGGGCATGTTGAATATTTGGGAACAGTGGGATTTTCTGGGGTGGATGGTGAGTCGGGAATGCTCAAGTGGACGATACACATAGGCAGATGTGAATACCTCTGAGAGTTCGCTACAGCAAAGACGACTTTGTGTTACAAATATTCATCTGTCTTGTCTTAGTCTAGTGTAAAAATTGAATTACTGTACAGTTTACGCTTTAGAAAAATGAGTTTTCATTTCTCTATCCTTCTAAGTTGGGTTCTCTATTATTACTGTACTTTAAAAACACATCGTAAAGAAGTTGCGCAAGTTCTCGCTTCCCAGGTCAATGCAGTAACAACCCCAAAATAAACACTCTTATCCCAGACCATGGCACTTAATCTAGCCCAACCAGTTCTTCGACTAGCACACACAGATAGCTTTGTTTTATACTCCCTCGTTAGTCAAGTCTTAACCCTGATGTTCTCAGCAGTGCAGAGCGGCTGTGATATAAGTCACTGTGTTCTTGAAATGTTTGTAGTGCTCATTCCTGGAGTTACTGTAAATCAAATAAAACAGAGCTTCTCTACTCCAAACACACCACACGACCTCATACATCCCCTCAATTGTCCCCTACGCTCAACCATTTATGACCATCACACAACGAGTCCCTTGTTTGGCCTGGGGCACTGCTACAAAAGGAAAAACAAGTTAAACTTTGAAAGAATTAAGTTGAAACTAATCACAAGGTTTAAAAAAAATAATTAAGTGTAAACTTGCTTCAGCCTCCAGGAAAGAAAAGACACGGAAAGAAATGTAAATTAAAATCCCAGTTGTTTGCCCAAAACAGAAATGAGATTATAAAGAATATGGATGAAGAATTTTGTGTTTGGGGAACCAAAAGAAATTCTCTCATGATAGAGTTTTAGCATGGTAATATACATGGCAATGTTAATGTTTTTGGTCTTGGTGGAATAGATCTGCTATGCTGCTGTTGCTGCCAAGACTTGCTACTGCCAATACATCCACAGACGTGCTGCTGTGATCATGTAGGAAATACTGATGCTGCTGCTGCACATATAACATATTTGCAATAACCTCCATTTGTAACATACATGAACTCACCCCATAGCAGATCTATACAGGTGGAGCTGGGGAAGGTGAAGGGTGGCTGAAGTGTATTCAAGTATTTGAATGTTGAGGAGCAAGCTCATTGGCTGCTGATGTGAAAGAAACGTTGGCCTGTGCCATCTAGAGTTTCAAAACTTTGTATTTACAAAAAAAAAAAAATAATAATAATAGTTTTCTTGCTGCTAGAGGTACTGCATAAATTATGTCCCATATATTAGTATTTCTGAGAGTAAACATTTCTATGCTATGCAGTGACCCATAAATAACACTTTCTAATTTTGTAATGATAACAGATCCATTTTTCCCCCGTCTTTAGATAACTAAAAAGCAATGCTGCTGGAGTGGCGCTCTCCGCCTGGGCTTTACTTCTAAGGACCCATCTCGAATCAATCCCGACAGCCTGCCCAAATACGCCTGCCCTGACCTGGTATCCCAGAGTGGATTCTGGGCCAAGGCTCTGCCAGAAGAGTTTGCAAATGAAGGAAACCTCATTTCCTTCTGGGTGGATAAGAAGGGGAGAGTATTTTATCGCATCAACGATTCCAGCCCCATGCTGTTCTTCAGTGGCGTTCGGACCACAGAGCCACTATGGGCCCTCATCGATGTCTACGGTCTGACCAGAGGAGTGCAACTGCTGGGTGAGAAAAATAACTGTTTGCATACAGTAGTTAAGCCAATTCACGCTAAGTCTAAATGTTATGCTCTAACAGACTGTAAAATTAAATACTGAAGTAGGGTTTTTTAATGCTTGCTTGATTTTTAACTTGGAAAAAATCATAAATGATAATCAATGATAAAAGATTTTCACAATTTAACGATTTTTTTCTAAAACATTTTTCGAAGAATGGTGAAAATTAGACATCAAACTTAGTGTGCATTATTTCAGGTGTATAAAAATGTATTATGAATACTTTGCACATATGTTTTTCATGACTTTACATGCACAAAATGTTTCCTCCCAAATAGTTATCATTTTGGTTCTTTTGTCTATGAAAACCTGTTAATCGGTTAACACATTCACAATGCACATGTGAAGCTGTTGCTTGTCTCCTCCCTATGCAAAGCATTTTGCCCCGAGTTAACAGTTCTTGATAGAGCAGTTTTAGCTAACATTTTTACATTTAAGTGCTTTTTTCATTTAAGTTAAACAAAAATATAATAAATAATATATCTAATAAACTGACTACTCTAAACTCTGAACTGGATCAATCTTTTTTTTAACAAATCTTTCAGACTATTTCATGAATTAGGTGCATTACCTTCAATTAGGTAATGTGCTAATGCTTGTAAAGTTGTCTTCATTTTTTTTTTTTAATGTTTATGTAAGTGTATGATCAAGAATAGCTCTTGCTCCAAACACACAGTAAATCAGAGAGCTTAAACCTGAAGGCAGTGGTCTAGATGTATTGCTGTATATAATCACAGTCAACATTGTCATGAGCAGAACATACCATTCGCCACGCTTTGATATACCGCCAAGTGTTTGTGCATGGAAGGGGGGTTTGGCAGTAAGAGGCGAGACATTCACATCTCACACGCATACATGCAGCAGGCTTTAATGCTGTCATCCCCCAGGGTTAATTATAGAACCAGGTCACATACACCAGAGATAGCTCCATTTATCCTAATTGAGCTCTGTGGCCATTGACGGCAGCCTCTCTGTCTGCTATCTGTCCACTGTGTGGGATGTGTTTTGTTACGTGTGCGAGTAACTTTATCTGTGCCTTTGCCTCACAAAGGACAGAGTTGACATGCACTGCTGAACCTATGTTCTTCGATGGTCTGCTGCCATGCTGAAACGCAAGAATGTATGTGTGTGTGACTGTATAATACCTGCTTCACACTGCATGCAAAAGCAATATGTATTAATTTAATCGCTTATCGTAGCAGTATTCGCAATGTGTTCAAAAGCAGTAAGTGTGAGCTCTGAAAGTGCACTATAAACTTATCAGCACAATGTTTTGCAACATAAACTATGAACAAACAATAGAACGCAAACTAGTCATCCGTCCTTTGAAACACGTGTGTATGCAATCTTTTCACCTTCCAGCAGTATGTCACATTTCCTCTTCTCAGAAGGGATTGGAAGTGTGCATAGAGCCTAAGAGAAAGATCAAAAGAGCTCTTCCTGTATTTCCATCAAACGTTGCTCCTGGAGTGCTGATGTCAGAACCGAAACGATCATATTTGAGTCTCAATTTCCTTTGGGCTGACATGAAATGCCTTTATTTACAGGACGTGGGAAGGAAGAACTTGTTAGTGACTGTACGCAAAGCCTGAGGAATCAAAAACTGGCCCTTTATAGTATTTACTTTATTAATACACTGTTTTGGTCTTGTCGTAAACCATTCACATTCATGAATGATTGAATGAATGAGTAAATAATGATTTAGTCTTTGTTTTAGGTTGCTTTTGTCTGTAATTGTGCCTTTGTAAATAATGAATTAATTCTGGCTGATGTTAATGTAATTAACAAATGGACCAATTGCAATAGCTTAACAAATAACAAAAAAGCATTAACGTTGGGATACATTGTGATGCTCTTGAGGGTGAACTTGACCTTCAGCCTCCGCGTCCCAGTTAAGAGTTGCTCCCAGCAGTGTTTCAAGAGGGGGTAGGCCTACACAATCAAATGCAAACGCAAAAATCGGGTTTAGAACGACTATTTTTCTTGAAAGATGAAAATCCCAATGGATAAAAGTCCTGACCTACATTTTTCTTGTTGAATATAATTTCTCACTCAGAAATGTCGCATTAGAGAAGAAAAACAGGTTGTGAATGCAGTTTCATGTTAATCTTAAAGAAATGCTTGCATGTTTTTCTCAATTCATGTGCTAGATAAATACAGCTTTGATTGAGGATGAAAAACTGGTCTAAATTGGTGGAACCATTTGTAAACCATTAACAGAATGAGGTTTGAAGATGAATTTAAACGCTTTATGGCCCATTTGTACAGATGCCATAAACTGTTCTTTGTAATTCTAGCCGTTCTTATCTTGTGAAACTGTGTTTTGAGTGCCTCGGGCTGAAATGCATGATGAAATTTTATCATGCACCTGTGAGTTTGAAACACAAGCACACAAATGATTACACTGTACACAATAACAAACGCAAACGCACACACCCACACTAACAACACAGCTTTCACTAATGATTGAGATCATTTCAGGTATAGCATATGCTGGTGTGTGTGAGAATGCATTGCTGGCCTGAAGTTGATGCTATGGTTGCCAGACATGCATTTCAGGATAGTCTTCAAGTTGACATTTAATTAATCCACCATAACTCATAAACTGCCGAGAGTGTGTGATTGATAGCACTGTGATTCATTCATGATTTATCATAGTCTTGAGAAATAGTTGTAATAGTAGTTTGGAGAACACACAGAAACTCTTAACATGATTTTTAAATGATTTTACACATTAAGCTGTAAATAAAACTAGATTATTTGAGTACATGTTTACAAGGAAATGCTATTTTAGTCTTTCTACTTTAAAATTGCATATTTAATTCAATGTGTTACGTGCCATTTCCCTGTATTTTTTTTAAGTTACTAGCAATTTTTAAGTAAACTGTCTCTACGTTTGTTTATTTTTTAGTTTTAGTTCATTTGCCTGTAATTTGTATGGGTATTAATTACTAGCCTATTTTGAAATTTAGACCAGCTATGTTAAATGTTTTTTTCTGTGGTCAGAAAGTATATTTTTCCCATATCCAAGGATCTCAACCAGCCCAACACAACAACATAAACTCAACCAATGGTGTGCATTTGGGGGGGTGTGATTATTTGTGTAACCAACCAATGGCAGGGGGTTTAGGGAAACAGGTTTAAAAACTTTTGTGAAACTAGCAGTGCAGAAATTACACATTTCACCTTTAACAGAAGGTGTTTGCAGTCATTTTCAAATAAGCAGTGACACTGACATACTGTCTCCTGACTTCTGAATGGTGATAAAATTATCTCCATCACTAATAAAACACTGACAGGGAAAAATATAGCCATGAGCAGTAAATCAGCCTCCTGCACGTAAATACTTATTCCTTCCTTAGAGGCAACACTCACTCACTGAGTTCTTCAGTCTGTCCAACTTCCCTTTGTCCTGTAATATCCCCTCCTCAACACTCTTTATCGTTCCTGCAGCTAGGAGGTGATACCACGATCCTGCGGGCTTCATTCTAGTATGTGATTAGAGTATGGCTGGACCTTGCTAGCATGGTGTAGCTTTCAGGGTTCTAGAATATATTGGTGAAATGAAATCGTCCCTTAAGGCATTTGGAAATGCAGTGAAGCTGAAATGGAGTTTAATAAATATCCCAGCCCTCAGTAACCCTTTTCTCAAGCACTGGCCAGGCTAAATGCAGCAAACGCTGGTGGACCAACTCATTGGGAAGCACCAATTTACAAAAAAAAAAAAAAAAAAAAAAATTAAGTTAATAAATAATTAAATAAATTCCCTTCTTGTGTTTAGATTTAGCTGGCAAAAACAGTTACCGACATAGTTTCCTTTCATTCATTTGGCTCATCTGTGTATATTAACAAGACTAAAGTCAGAAGAGCCCACAGTGGACTAAATATTGTACTGAGTATATACACAATGAAAATGTTACAGACTACATACTTCATACTGTGTGTCAGCCATCTTTATCTTATGACTCAAACAAATAGACCTAATGGCTCATGTTGGGGGCGTCATGGTACATTTCATGCATTTAACTTCGAGGCTTTGTGCTTCCAGTGTCCAAGCAATCTTGTGAAAGAAAGCCCTCTCTTTATGCACATCCAATAGCTTGTACAACATCTGGACTTTGTAGCAAGAGCATAGTGTCTGGTTTCCCTAACATTACATAGGCTAACTGGACCCTTGTGGTGCTAAATGCAATTTGGCTACAAGAATAGTTAACCACAGTCTTAATGGAATTCCATGAATGGAGTTCTATAGAACTATCTTAATGGATTAACTATCTTAATCTTCTCTGTTTAAGTTTCCAAATAGGTCGGTATACATTGTGTTCATATACAGCAAAAGTCTTGATTTAATATTGTTTTTCATTTCATGTTAAGGGGTAGAAAATAAATAAGCAAGGCTTTCTCCTGGTTTGAATGAAAGCGCCATACATGGACCACTTCTATAATATTTGTTAAGAAATATGCAGATTATACAGATTTTCTTGATTTATTTGATTGACGTGCAAGTTTGACTTGGCTGCGGTGGGCCATTCCAGACAAATAAACCTAATTGAAAGTCCCCCGCTGAAAGCATAATCCTCCAAAAGTAATATCTTAAATATGGACTATTTAACCAATTCAGCCAGAAAGAGTGAATTAATGAGATGGATGGGTTGTTTCTGTGCTAGCTCACATAATGGGTATTAACAGAAGTAATTGCATTTGTTTGGCTGGCCAACTGCTTTGGGGTGGAACAAATTAAAGAAATTAGAACAGCAGATGTTATACCATTTGGCTATTTGACAGTATTTCATGTTTTGAGTACAAAGAAGGAAAAAAAAATAAGAAGAAATGCATGTCAAGAGGTCAGATTCTGTTTTTAAGAGCTCGAACCATCTCAGGAAGTTCTGGGAAGAGTGCTCAAGGTGGCGGGAAAGTGCAGCGTGACCCATTCCAAAACAGAACACCTTCCTTTTCCTGCTGTTAAGTGTCCTTGTATCCCTTCTCCAAACTTAGAACTCCCCCTTTTCATTAATTTTGCTCATACCAAGGCCTCAGGACATCCAAACATAGACAGTGCTGCTGAGATAAAGTGTGGCTGTCTTATATATAGGCAGAGCTCTTCAGGGCCTCTTTGAGGGAGTTATGGGCAAACATCAGTTTATAGACTGCTAGATAAACATCCACATATTTAGGACTACACAGACCTTCTCATGTTTCCTGGGTCAGAGTCATAGTGAAAAATTTCAGTATCTGATAGGTGAAATTAAATGGGTGGTACAAAATGAAAAAGCCTCAGACTGAATGATGTTAGGGAAAACAAGTAACTGATCAAAACAACATGGAAGATAATAACATAATGGGTTTATAATCCACAGCCGAGTCTTTTTATTTTTTGTGGCTTGAAGTGGTTAGTTTGATTTCCAAGATCCCAAAAAAAAGGGATCAAATATTATCAAGTATTTCTACAGAATTAGATTCACCAATGAATCATAAACAATAAGACCAAGAACATGTATTATAAAAGTAAAATGGGTCCATTTGGATTTCGTATCGACTTCATCCTTGACATAAGGGAAAGAAACCAAAGTTGGCTTGACTAAAATTTGGATATTTTCCACACAGAGGGTCTTTTGTGGCTTTCCGAGTGTACTTGGCTGTGTACATGTGTGTTTCAGAAAGAGAAAGTGAGAAATGACCTCAGGGAAGGAGGTTTGTGACCCAGAGATCATTTGTCAATGGGTCCACGTGTTGCCTGTGTGGCCATTATTCCAAACAAAGAGACTCAACAGCCAAGCATGGCATAGAGCCAACAGGCTGCACTGAAACCTTTTCTGTCTCCCCCTACTGTTTCACTCAAACACACAGAAACACACACTTACATGTACCATATGCATCAGCATCACACTGCCCTGCGGGCCCCATTCTCTCTTCCCAGTTTTTTTGTCCACATTGGACGTCTGACAAACTGGGATTCAATCTTGAGCTTTGTAAGACAGAACTAAAACTTTGCTTTCATTAAAATGGAAAAATTACATACACAAAAAGAGACATATAATGGCTTGTATAGTAGTAGATGAAACGGCAAAAAGGTGAAATGAAAAATCAGTAACAACAACCTTGTACAGTGCCTCAAAGTGAAACAAAAGCAAAGAACGTGCACTTCCATTTTTGGGCATTTCGTTCCCATCCAGGCTCTTTCTGACAGAACCGAGGGCCGCTTTTGTTTATCAGAAACCTCATCTGCTTATTTTCCACTGCCTTTTGTGTTTAGCCCAACAGGTGCTGGAGTCTGGTGCTAAAAAAAAGGACAATCAAAATGGGTGTTTGGCTTTGGTCAGTGCAGCTGTGTCCCATCACTAAAGTGGGGCATTAATGCGCAAGCCTGGATTCATGTCTTCTTTTTTTATAGAGATTTATACTTTCAAAGAGATTAGAATCTGGTCTCAGCCAGTCATATTGCAGAATAGCCGGGACTTGTGTGAAAGCTGCCAATAAGACAAAGGAAATGTGAGGATTGGCAGCGAAGCAGGTGCAGGGCAATTAGAGGGGCAGCAGCTGCCACCGGTCACAGACATCTTGGCATGAACGCTCTCTTGTCTTTGCCCCTCCCTTGGTTTTTCCCGTCTCCTTTCCTTTAAGCTTTCCACTCCAAGCGTGCAGCGTGCTCTCTCCGAGTGGCCCAGCGAATCCATTGAGTAATTAGCATTCACTCGTTTGCCAAAATGGACAAAATCAACCAGAAACCCTAAGCAAACCTTCAGGCGTTCTAACGCATTTTTTAAGAGTCTGTTGACGAATGGTCAAAGCAGACAGATTTAAGTCAGCTTTATCAGATGTCCTGTCATGATTGATAAAGACAAATTGTGTCTAAGCTATATAAAAACCACATTGACCACTAGGCTCAAGTACTCAGCATCCTATAGACTGTTATATGTTTCTGCAAACTGTCATTATTTGATACTAATTGTCTGTTCGCTAAATCAAAATATTTTTGTTAACGGAACTAAAAATTAAAAATAAAACAATATACTAAAACAAATTTCCATTACTCCAAAACCATTTTTTGGCCATAATTTAAAAGACTAATCTAAACAGACCAATTTAAAATACTAAAAACTATAAAAAACCCTGTGTAAATGTCATCTTTGATGAGAACTGAAAATCATGAGAACTGAAAAGGGTTTGGCTTTGTTTATTTATTCATCCTGACAATATTCATACAACTTCTGTAAGCTATTGTACGAGCGGAACAATTCAAGTCATATATTAGCAAATATGAATATCCATCCCAAACAATGACTGTGTAAATGTAGACGTTGTCACTGTAGAACTGATTATATCAATTTATTGCGGTCTGAAAGTGTCCATTTTGCACATCAGAAGTGTTATTTCGGCGGTTATCAGACAGAATCCAGATCCCACTATAGTATGATTCCATCAAGATTGAGAATGGCTATGGAGAAAAACATGATGAGACAGGGATGAGATGAAATAGGAGAGAGATACATAGGAATAGATAGATAGCATCCATCCAAAAGCATCCAGTAAATGTTTTGCTCACATTCTTCTATCTCATGCCTTGTCAACCATTTGTGTCCTTATCCACTTCCTTTTTTCTGTTATGTGATTTATCCAGAGAACTAGAAGAAGGCTTGCGTCAGTGCCTTCAGGTCTAGGGCTGTATGGGACACTGAAGCCTAGATTAATCCGATTTACAGCATGGCTTTACTGTAATGAGCCTGATCTAAGAGACACACTCCAGCCAGATGTCCTGTGGTGATGTCATTACCTGCTTCTCTGCCCAATCCAACTGGGTGGGTTCAGCTATGTGTCCATATTAACTCTGTCAGTTCATCCAAAAAGAAAATTCTGTCATAATTCTCATGTTGATCCCAAACACTATTCAAGATGTTTTGATGAATGTCCATGCTGTCCTGGAGCTCAACGGTTCACATTTTGGATGTATCTCTCATCTGACACAACATTTTACGATCTTTAAATCATTACAAATGAGTCGAATCGGCTGTGTTTTATTAAGGAGACATACAAAATGTGCAGAGTTGGGGGTAATCCAGGATCAGGATTGGGAACCACTTTGAAGCTGTCTATTAATAATGGATAAACAATGGATAAGCTGGGCGTGGATTGAAAACAAAAAAGGCAACTTAAAAGCCTATCATCAACACCAATACCTTTTTGTGGCAAGTTTGAATATGTGCAATTAACAATACAATTTGAAAGCTATGGCTGAAGGCAAGGAACTTGACATTACATGATCGTATACTTTGGTTAAATGATAAAAAGCAGTGTGAACATTCTTCAAAACGCATCTCTTTGGAAGGAAGGAAGTTGGTTTGGATCGACATAAAGAAAAGTAAATCCTTTATATAGTTTATTTAGTTACTGGGCGAATTAATTCTTTTTTAATTCTCAGACGCCACCAGAAAGATATTTGTTTTTAAAATTGCAACTAGAATTTTTGGTGGAATATAATGCTGCTCCTATTATGTCTTCATTATCTCCTGTGACTTTTTTTCTTTATCGCCCAGAAATGACAGTAACAAGTTTAAATTGATTTTCATCACACCTTTAATCATTTTGTAGTTGTCTTAGAGTTAGTGCCCTCGGGCCATTCCCACGCTCTCCTTATGAGTGTTTCATATTTGCTAATTATCACAGACTGCCACACAAGACATTTTGAAGCTCTTAGAAAACTGTTTTTAAAGTATCAATAAGAAAAAATTAAGTACTTATGTTTGGACACTGATTTGCAGTTCAGATCACCTTTGCAGCAGGCAGGGGTTTTGTATGCAAATCAAATACTATGTACTTACATTAATTTATCTCAGCTAGATCTGAAAGTCATGAGAGCCGATGAAGGCATTCAGAGTGCTGCCAAATTGAAGATGTATATATCCAAATATCCGAACTAGACATTGCGATCAAAAGTAGGAGGAGCAGAAAATGGAGAGGCAACACTTTACAAAAATAACTTTCAGAGTATATATTTATATATGCATTTCTACATATACAAATAAATTTTTAACATCCTAACATTTCATATTTAGTTATATCAGATAATTACCTCAGTTAATAAACACTGTAAAAGTAGAGCACATCGTTTTAATAAAGTTAACCTAATTGCAAAGCTTTACCAATGGAAATCTACAGTATCTGTTGTGATACATGCACATGCATTCAAGCTCAAACTTGTTCAAGACCTCACACAAATAGGGTTAAGAAAGTTTTAGCAGCCATACTTACATATCCAAAATGTTGTTCTTCTCTTAACCTTTTTTGTTTGTACTTGCTGTACTATGCAAGTACTTCAATGCTTCAGTGATAAGTGTAATCCTAATTCTAATCCTTTGTTGACTCTTGTTCTGAAGGATAGAAAGAAAAACAGTTGTGTCACAGATATTACTTCATTCTGTTTGCATAGTAGCTTTGCGTATTATTAGGGAATAAGTCATTTGCTGACCTGTTCGCCTTGTATTTTAGGGATTAATCTCTAAGCATACCATCTTGAGTCCTTCATCCTGGTTGAAATGAGTTATGTCCTTATAGAACTAAATATAGAGGGTTTGGAGAACTGCTTTTTCTCTTTCGCTGTTGTTTGCTGAGCCACTCACACATACTGTAATGGGTCTAAGAGGGTTTATCTGAGACGAGAGCTAATCAACAGGCTCTGCAGGTCATTGTCGATATATAGAGACAGACACAGGAAGAGAAAGAGAGGCAGAAGGAGAGAGAGGCCCTCTGGAGGTAAAACCTCTCACTTTCCTTTTATCTCCATCTATCACACTTCTTGACCTCCGCCTTCTTTTTTATCTTCTGGTCATTTCCTTTTTTTCTTAGCATAATGTTTCCTTTTTTTTAAACCAACACTGTGAGTTGCTTTGCATTAGCATACGTATATCAGAGTCATTTATTCACAATAAACTTTGTAAACAAATATTGCACAGGGTCGATATAAAAATATTAAATATCCATCCATCCATTCTCCAAGCAACTTATCTTCTGTAGAGTCACTCTATATTTAAATATGTGAATTTTTTTTGCAGTTAGAAAACTTTGTTTTTATGTATATATAAAATATCTGATGCAGATGTTTAAGCTAAGCATGCAAAATCCATTTTACTGGTATTCTCCTTCTCTTTAAAAAATAACAGTGGTGTTACTCTTAGGAGGACCAGCTAATTTTAACAAGCTAATTAGCATTGGCAGGCTACTTTTAGTGCTAATATTTTTGTCTGGGGTCTGACTGTCTTTGAATGCACAGATGAGGTCTAAATACAGGGCACACTCCAGTGGGGCTATCAGTTACAAAAGGAGGAACGACAGTCTTCAGCTTGTTTGAGTGCTGAGCTACGATAAAATAAGCTAGCCTACCTCTAAACTACTGTAATACGCTATTTTAGGCTACTAGGAGAGGGGTATTAAATTTGGTGTCCACAAAACACTTCGCTAGCGCAGCATTTCATTCATATTTTGCACTATTTTTGGCAGATGGGCGAGGAGAAGTGGGAATGTTGTGCTTATAGTACTATGCTAGTCTACTATTACATTACTATAAAGTTCTATACATGGCAGCCAATGAGTAATGGGTATTATGGTAAAGAATGTAAAGAGACACTCCCTGGCAGCCACTTTGGAAACAACTTTAGCTCTTATGTGAAATAGTAATGCGTTACATGTATGCTAGCTGTCTTGAACTCACTTTTATTGTTTGCGTAATGTACTGATCCAGATGTGAACAGTAAGTAGGACTTCAGTAAGTAGATTTCTGAATTAGTTTTTTTTTTATGTTTGTTTAAATAATAGCCTCTGTAGCATGTAAGTTCTTGGTAGTGGTCAAAAAAGACTTGTATCTCTATGCTTCTGAAAAAACAAATAGCATTGAAAAAAAACCATCATAAAGTGGTCTAGTTTTTCTCACAGCCTGGTCAAGCTGATGTTAAGCTGGTCTAGATTTGCTAGTTTACAAATGCCTGAAAAACCAACAACAACAGAAAAAAAAAAAAAACATATGCTCGTTAGGTATGTTTTGAAGCATGGAAGCTGGTTTAAGATGGTCCTTAGTTGGTCATGAGCTGGTTTAAGCTGGTCTTGAGCAGGAGTTGGCTGCTTAGGACCAGCACATGACCATCTTAAACCAGCTTATGACCAGCTAAAACAAGCTGCCATGCTAGTTTTATTGCTGGTTTATACAACAGGGAACCCTCTAAAACAGTTGAGCCAGGGCCCGCTACGGGGCCTCTGCAAAAATCTTTTTTTCCAGCATTGCATAATTAATGGTAAACATATAAATCTGTAGGGCTGATTAACCACCCAATAGTTGTCAATTATCTAAGATCAACCACTGAATAAAATCATACTGTGTAATACAAAATGCTAATCTGATAGCTAACTGCATATCCCGCCTCTGTCCCACAGACAGTGAAGTCGTCCCTCCTGATCTTCTCCGCCCACGATCCTTCACCACAGTACGTGGATCCACCTCGTTACGACGTGAAGCAGACACCTCCCGCCTGTCCGTCAGTCTTTGCGATCTTAACCTGCAACAAGATGATACCAGACTTCGGCTCCCCCCTGCCCCCGTCGCCTGTCCCATTCCTCAAAATTCCATGAACTCCCAGCAGTCATCACTGCTTCCTCACACCTTGGAATGTGACCTACGTTTCCACCAGCTCCGAGGTGCCCACATCAAAACCCTTAACGAACAGACCGTGACCCGATCCGAAAATAACCGTGAAGAACGCACGCTGGTCTTCACAGATCGCCCACTGCGAATTGGCGAAACCATCTTCATTAAAGTCATTAAGTCCAGCCCTGCTCGATCTGGGTCTCTCTCATATGGTGTGACGTCATGTGACCCAGCAGTGCTTCGCCCTAGTGACCTCCCTTACAATCCTGAGGCGCTGGTGGACCGTAAAGAATTTTGGGCTGTGTGCAGGGTGCCAACTGCTTTGCAGAGTGGCGATATCCTGGGTTTCCTGGTCACACAGGAAGGGGAAGTCGTTCTGAGTCATAATGGCAACAATGTGGGTATGCAGGTGTGTGTGGACAACTCTCGACCACTCTGGATGTTCTTTGGACTGCATGGTGCTATCACACAGCTAAGGATTCTAGGTAAGCATGCCAAATCTATAGTTCACTTTGGGTGTTTTTACACTAGCAGTTTAGTTCAAAACAAGGAACAGTTCACATTAAAAATGTATCATCTGAAAGCTGTCATGAAGGCCCAGTAGTGCAATAAGTTACCGAACTAGAGACTCCTTGTAGGAATTTTGTTGCACTAGAACTCTGGTGTATTCAGCTTGTTAAAGTGTGGAACATGGGTAAATCAAGGAGTTATGTGTCAGTCATTTACATGTGTCACACTTCCTGCTTCCAGAAGGTGGCGTAAAGAGTATACAGTAACTGATTATTGGCCTTTAAATGTGTTCAGGCCAGGACTGACTTTGGGGCAGATTGGACATTGCGTCTTTGAGTTACAACTAGTTTTGTCAAAAGTACAGACTTCGGTACCAGTTGGCACTAAAATTTTAAAAACCTATTAACATTTGAGCACTGTTGAGCAAATTCTTGAACACCCAAAATTGGCCATTGTATTCACGCACTCAACCGATATGACTGTAATTGTTTACTATGATAATTACTTCATGCTCTTCACCGAGTACTCATGCAGAAGCACATGGGAGTGTTTGAAATCCACGTCTATCAGTGGATCCATAATATATCTGCACATAGACAGATCCACTGACAAACACCTGTTTTCATATGCTCCCGTGTGCTTTTGTGTGAGCAGTGAAAAGCATGACACAATGATCATTGTAGCCAGTCACAGTCATATCTGTTGACACTTTGGCCAATCAGTGGTGTTTAAAAATCCACTCAACAGCACTCAAATGTTAGAAGTTTTTAAATTTCAGTACCGGCTGACAACAGTAGTTACAAAAGCTTCTGGATTTATGGCATTGGTGGCATGCTTTAACACTTAGCTAAGTGTTTCAAGCATGGTTTACCATGTTTATAGCATGTTTGGGACTTGATGGCATATTTTAATGTTTCAGGGTATGCATAACAGTCTAAAAGATGCCATTTCCTGTTGCTAAAAGGTGGCACCATTACTGTAGCTGAAAATTGGTATGTGCATGTCGTCTGGCCAGGACTCTTATGAAACCTGTAGAGTTTTGTATTCCTGAGTTGTAACAGCTTCCTCATTCTAAAACCCAGTTTAACATTTTTGCCACTTTCGCCACAAAAGATATACAAAGTATGTAAAGAACTTTACAAACCTGTGCTGTTGCTATTTTTGATATCTACAGATTAATTTCAAAACTTTGTTCAATTGATTTTAATCACTTGAATTTTGTTGATACCACCAAAACAGGCACACTCCAGTAACCTTTCAGAACACCAGACAGTGCTTCAGGTCTCACCCACGCACCTGCGACTGACACGCTCCCAATAAAATTTGAACTCAACAAAGTATGTGCACACAAAAACCTACACAGCTAAAAACAGGAAGTATAACAGGAGTTTGTGTGGGTGGTCTCTTGACCTCTGTTAGCTGTATACACTCTCCAAGATGTCTGTGTCACTGGAAGCACATTCCCCTCCCTCCACCAACGCACTCACCCCATCTCATTAGCATGCGGTGAAGGAAAGGAAATGAGAAAGTGAAGAGGAGTGTGGGCGATTCACAGTTCATTTGAGAACATTTCTCTCGTTTACATCTCTTCTCTCTATTTCTTATTCCTATTTCCCCTCTTAGCATAATGTTTTTGTTCTTTCAAGATTCAAGGTTCAAAATGTCATTGTAATAACAATTTACTTGTTAGAAAATGGTCTCATTGTGCTCATTCAACAGTAACGGGAGAGGGAATGTACAATAAAGACATGACAAATGAGAAAACCTGAAAGAAATACCAGAGCTTGCAAAAGAATTAAGTTTTATGTAAGCTTAGGCTTTAGGTTTTGGTTCTAGGGAAATGGTGATAATTAAGCAATATTAAGTAGTGTATTGCAGGTGCTAGCTACAGTAATTGATTACTAAACGTATGTTTTTCCCCCCATGACGTCAGTAAGAGCTAACAGTGATGGTACAGAGACTACATGATTGGTGTAAAGACAGAGACTGTACTTATGAAATATACTTGTTCTGAAATTAGTGTCAATGTTCACTTGTTCAATTAGTGTGAATATTTGAAAGAAAATAAATGTGACATTTACTTACTGTAAGCACTATTCAGTTGTATGTACCAAATCGCTTAGACGCTAAATGCAGTGCATTGCACCTAGTAGCCACCAGCAATTTCAATTCGAGACCCCTGATGTTGGACATATGTGAAGACATATGCATCTCACACCTTTACTTAAGCATAAACAGAATTATTTGACATATGCACAATGTGACTGTTTATACCTTGCAAGCTGGTGTAGTCAATACCCCTTTGGTATTCCAAATACAGAAAAGCCTTTCTGCTATGTTTGCGCATAGTGCTCATTTTGCACATGACAAAAGGCTTTATGGAAGCCTGACTTTCTCTAATAGGTTTTTTGAAGTCACTCCCTCTACGAGTGGAGGTTAGAGAGAGACAGCTGTATATGTGTGCCTGTTAATCTAGTAGAGATGCTCTTGAAGAGGTCTGGCTCTTGTGATCCAGGGCCAGTTGCTGAGACCTAGAGAAGGGATTTATGATATGTCTGTGTGTGGAATGACAAGAAGGTGGAATGGCATGTCAGACTCACAAAGGATCATGCTCAGTGGACCCCACCCCATATATAACCCCTCAACCTGTCTCGATCTTAATAAAGGATCACGCTATAGGACTAACATACTGTAAGCAAATTTTAACAAAAGATCAAACCACTGATGGACCTAAAACAAGACCTTGGGGAATCCCACTGATTTCCATCTAATATTGCCATAGACCTCATCTAGAGTAAATGCACACTACACACACACATACAGACTACAGACTAACCTCAGAGGATCATGTATTCATGGGTTTTAGGTCAGGTTAGTTTCAGTTCAGCCAATTCTCACTCTCATATACGCACACATATATCAGAAGATCCAGTAAACTAGAAATGAGGTCAGTTCAATTTAATTCAGTCTCAGCTCTACAGACTACATTAAAAGGCCCAGAAATCTTACCATGGCCCTTATTAAGGGTGGAAATTGTTAGCAATGAGTCCAGTTCCGATTCAAATTCCAATTAGTGACTTCCCTAATGATTGCAATTATATTAACTTGAACACACCCCACCCCTCCAATAATTGATCATATACACCATATTAAATCAAATAATCAAAACAGTCTTTATCAACATTTTTCCTTATATATAAGTGCTATTTAGTTCAAAACTGATTTTTTTTTTCAATAATTGTAGATATATGAGCAACCAATCAGTAGGCAGAATTTATTTGCCGTCCAGTAAATAAGTCAATAAGTGCTCCAAATGGATTTGGTCTGCTGTTAAAATGCTGGTTAATGCAAGGTGGCTTCCCCATTGTTGCCTGGGTGTCAGATCTGTTTATTAATCACAGGCCATCATAGTCTTTAAAGGTGTCAGATTCAGATTCCATCCTAAGCAGCCATCCTTCTGAAGCCAGAACAATACACTGAAATTAGTGAAACAAACACCCCCATAACATTCATAAATGCAGCACCTGTGCCATTATACATTATGTTCTATGTATTTCTGTAAAGAGGGTGATACAGTTACAATAACAACTTCAGATATAAACTAAAGCTCCTTGAATGGTATTTTTTAAATGTCATTCTCAGTGTTCCCTGACCATCTAATCTACATATATATATAAAAAGGGAATTGGCTTTACACAATATCTGAGACTCAGCACAGATGTTAAAAGTACAGGGTTGCATTGAAATGTTTTTGCCATTACAATCACAGTCAAAAGTTTGCCCCAGTAGAACTGAATCACATTAAAAATCTCTGCCGGTTTATGTGCATTTTCAGGCTCCACTTTCTTGGGTGATGCTCGTGATCCATCCAGCCCTGGCTCGCCCTCTGCCTCGCCCCTCTCGCCCTCAGGCCTGTGCGGTGGAAGCCCAGAGCCCATTCTCAATGAACGTGGCTGTTCTGCTGCCTTCTGCAGCTCTACTGATGGTCTGTATGTTTACATACACTGTATTTCATAACTGCTCCAATCATAAATGAGTGAATGGTAACACTTTTTTTTTTCCTGTGACAGGAACCACACCCAACTCGCCCATCAGTCTCCCCAAATCTCCTACTTTCCCATCTGCCTCAGGCTCATGGCAGGACGAGTGTTCTATCTGCTATGAAAACACAGTGGACACGGTCATCTACGCCTGCGGACACATGTGTCTCTGCTACACCTGTGGCCTCCGCCTCAAAAAAATGGCCAACGCTAGCTGTCCTATCTGTAGGAGAGCTATCAA
This sequence comes from Carassius auratus, assembly GCF_003368295.1. Lineage (NCBI taxonomy): Eukaryota > Metazoa > Chordata > Actinopteri > Cypriniformes > Cyprinidae > Carassius > Carassius auratus. The sequence continues at coordinate 120,441 of NW_020523357.1, forward strand.
AGACATTATAAAGACCTACCGGAGCACTTAGGGGGGCCCCCCTCACCCCCAAACCCAAGTCTCATAAGGGCCATTAAGGATCTCTAATAGATCTCTGTTTCAAGAGAGGGTTGGTGTCACAGTTCAGGGACTCACTCTGGCACTGCATGGGTCTCCTTTCCCATGGCGATGACTTTTGAACCCTTGAACCTTCAAGGCTCAGGCATCCATTCACTAAGGTCTTTGTATTTCATGCTCAAGTCTCTGTTGCTATGGTAACCAGTGATATTGCTGCTTTTTAGAAGCATCTGGCTTTTCAACTGACATAAGACAAAAATCTTAAGACAGTATCTCATCAAATTCAGGACATTTCAGGTGGCAAAGGAGATATTCAAGGCTCCACATCTCCCATTTCTTCTACCTTCTCCGTGAGCCATAATAGACTCATTCATAGCATAGCTGCATATCCTTTAAAGCTGGAATCATATTCAATAGGGGGTGTTACAGTCGATTATTTTTTCCTTCTGCTGTCTTCTCTAGTCAAACCAGCTAAGGCACTTTCACCATTGAAATTAATAAAAAAACGTCTCAGTGTTTCACAATTTTTGTCTGTGCGGGGCTGAGACAGAGGCAGAAAGACAGATTTAAAGGTACAGTGCTTTTCATACCTCATCATTTCATGCTAGTTGTGTAACTGACAGCTTGCCCATATTACATGCTATAAAGTGAGTTGATCTGGAGGTCTTTGTGTATTGATGACTATTTGATCATGTGTTTCGTAATGTAATATGAAGCTTCGGTAGGTAGCAGGTGAAGTCAGCTAATGATCCGCTATAATTTTGCTTATGCGTGCGTTCAACAAGCCGGACATTGTGGTGGAATTAAAGAGATATAATTTGTTAAAACAATACACAGGCATGATTAACCAATGAGTCATGTGGCAGATACACATATATTCAGTTATATAACAACTCATTTAAATAACATTAATATTGGATATCTTAATTGATCCAATGTAATCGCCACAGAGAGCTGTGGTTAAATAGAGCACCTCATCTCACGACCCTAAAACATGTTGGCCTAATCAAACCTTGATTTACTGTGAACTTGTTCTCGATTGGAACATGCACTCTCTGGGTTTTCTGCAAAAGCAATTGCAATGTTGCCATGGAGAGCAAAATCTAGGAAGAAGGAAAACAGCCCTGAAGCATTTACCAGTGAAAGAGTCAATTGTGGTGAGAGGATATTTGATTTGCCCGGTTAATCCATATTTTCCCCAGCCCCCAACTGCAAACAGTTTCTGTAGGCCAAAAATAGTGTGTATGGGGATAATAGCAAGCACAGGCCACTGATGAAATAGCAAATTGATTACAACGGAATATGTTTTGGGCTCAGTGTTCCTGCTGGCTTTGAGACTGAAAAAAGCAGGGTCAAAAAGATGATCGATTTCTTTTTGACACCCCCAAAGCCAAATTCATGTTAAAAGCAGCATTTGACAGCAGACTTCTCTTGAAGCTTTACAACTGCATCCAAACAGCTTCTAAAGGTAATTTAAGGACAATTAAGGCATAGAAAGTCTTGCTGCTGTACCAATGGCCACTGAAAGGTGAACTACAGTACATCCCTTATCTCGCTGAGAGATTGATGAAGTTAATTCAGTTTTATATTGTAGAGGTGAAATGCATATAAATGTCATGAAACCTGTCAAGGATATGTCTGTCATATTTCACCTCAAATATCTAAAGAAAGAAATAGTAAATTGCATTTTGATTTCAAGACAATGAAATATTTAACATTTGCATTTACAGTATTCACGACAATTAAGCAAATATCCCCTCTTAATAAAAAAAAATAATAATTAATTAAAATGCGGTGCATAGTCTGCACAGTGAAAAATAATAATAATGGTATATAGCCAAACTTTTATTTATTGTTTGTATATAGAGTATGTGTAGTACCTTTAATTTAAGCAGATACAATTATGACAATCTATAATGAAAATCACCCAAAAAATTGAAAGCAAAGAATGTGTGGGAAATATGCTCAATTGTGCATTTGTGTCTTTTTTCATTGTCTTTGTAATAAATAAAAACAATCTTGAAATATGACATGACCATGTTTTAACGAGATTGGTGAGGTCAGATCTTGGTGTGATGGATCATTTGCATTCAGGTCAGCAGACAGCAGGAACAGGTTTGATTTTTTTTGGTTCTAGATCCACTATAAATGTCACTTCAATATCCCACACAATCATTAATCAATATTTTTTTAGAACTCCAGATCCCATTTTACTATTTATGGCAAATAAGCAAAAGAGTACACAACGATGTGCATCTGTGTGCGTGTGGATGTTAGAGCAGCTCCAGAGTAATATCAGTGAACTACAATGGACTGCGGGCTAATATTGTTCATAACTAGCCAGTTAGCTTGTGTAAAGCAATCGTGATGACTGGCGCTTAAATTCATGCTGCTATTAGTATTAGCCAGCTCTCCTTCAGGCATTGTTAACACCGTATCGATGAAATGTCCTGTCAGTCTTGACAGGATATTCTGTTAACAGTTTTACTCTATTGTTTGAAGTGGTGATTCACTTTTGAATGTTAATTTATGTTAATTAGAAGAACCTATTAGCATAGCTGTATCTGAGGTGTTGCTATAGCGCTTTGTTTGTATTATTATTATTATTTATCCTCTTTGAATTATTGGACCGAAATTACGATTGTATAATTTGCTTGTCAGTCCTCTATGGTTTATATGAAAGTGTATTTCTTGAATTTTGTGCTGGCTTTCTTGTACCCAACAAGCTGTGAGCAGTAAACCAATCAGGGGCTTCGCAGTAAACAATCATAACCATCTTTTTGTTGGGAGCAAGATGATATAAAGATTATGTACACTCCCTTTGATATCAGGTGTTTTTGATTTCAATGGCAACGTAGAGGTGTCTATTTATGGTGTAATCTTACTGAAGTTCTGGAAATGTCCTAAAGGCCCGATATTTCTATTGAGAGCGTTCGTTTTAAAGATTTAAAAAAAAAAAACTTTACAAACCTTTAAACACCTTTTGAAAAACAGCACATTTTTTCATAAAAAAAAGGCAATTATTTCCAAAATAAATGTTCGTCACTTTAAAAGAATCAATATTCCCCCAAATTAATTTTTCTTTTCACCCCCGTTTTGTATTTTGCACAATTTAGGGTGTAATATAAGGGCGATCTCTGTGTTTCTGTCACTTTTTCAAATTTGACTGTCTTGAATTTTACCAGTTTTTGACATCATCTTTCTGTTGATATGTGAAAAAAAAAAGAAATGAATCCCGTTTGAATAAGTGTACTATTCTTACCCCACATTTTTCTTATTTTAAATGCTTCTAATGAAATTGCTATAGAATGGGATCGTTTATTTTACATTCTCACTACTCCACCTTGTTTTTCTGAAGACCTTCAGTCCTTATCGACGCACCACAGTTGGATTTACTTTGATTGTTGTCGACCCTGTAATGTACTTCATTTATGTGCCGCGTGTAGAGTACGAAGTGTTGAATCTGAAGTGTGTTGCAGATTCTGTGGTAAATGTTATTAACCTTATTTAGCTTTCCTGTTTTGGAATTATTTTTAAACAAAGCTCTAGATATAGGCCGAACGAAAACAGCCATATTCGCACACTGGCCAATAATTTTGTTTCAGGAAAAAAAAAAAAAAAAAATTATGTTTTATGAAATAACCACAAATGGGATCAGGGATTGCATAAATGATCACCCCTACCTTAAATAATCTCAATTTCAGTGTTGATAAAATCTGAATATTTTTTCAATGGTGACAAGAACAGAAGCTTTTTTTATCTTATTATATATACTTGTTTTAAAAAATGATTGGAACTGCTTTTCTTTATCCTAGTAATTGTTGTGTGTTTCGTTCACTCATTACCCATTGGTGAACAGTGGGACCAAACTAATATTGAATCAAAAAGGTATGATTCCTCTTTCCCAGGGTTCATTCAAGGGCTGTGTTAATTGAATCATTGATTCATAGAGTCCATGAGGTCGATAGTGATTTAGTCACGAGAAATGTCTCAACTTATTGTGGCATTCAGTTTTTGACTCAAACCCATGTTCAGATTTGTTTTCTTCTTAAAGTCTGTGATCAGTTTATGAAGCTTTGTTTTGTCTGAGTCAAAAATGACTGTCAATAAACTTTGCAGATGCGTTTCAGCAAGCGGTGTCTATTCTGTGCCTTCTTTGTTCAAATTTAAATATTTATGACACAACTGTGCTTCAAGAGAGTTTCATTTTACACCTCTGTAACACAATACCCACAATTCAGCTGCACCTCAGTGATCTATAACTCACAGCATCTGACCAAGAATCAATTCAAAACTAAGTCTGGAAATATACAGTATGAACCGTGATGGCAACCTGACCCTAAATCATACATTGAAGGTGGATTAACAGGAGCACTTGACATGCCTGAGATCAGAGGTGTGCAGATGAAGGATGAAAGGTGTCTTTGATGCTGTGCTCTGGAGCTCTGGAGAGGAGGAGGATGAAGATCTCCCCTCATAGTTCTGAGACCAACTAGGGCGACAACCCACTGTGAACACACTATTTCCATCTAGACTTAGTCATTTGACATGTTGGTTCAAGCCTGTTTAAGGCTGCCCCCTAGTGGAAAAATATATAATTTCATTTATAATGCAATTGTGTGTGTGTGTGTATAAGACCTCTAACACTTGCTTTATTCTTTTTCTATTCTATCAGTTTTCTTTTTATTTATTACATTATTTAAAATCCCATGCTACGTGTACTGTGTTAAGCTAACTGAGACTTGTTATAGCAGTTATATATCATTGCTCTTTTGTTGTTTTTGATTGACTTCACTGTTCTCATTTGTAAGTCGCTTTGGATAAAAGCGTTTGCTAAATGAATAAATGTAAACGTATTCATCGAACAATTGTGCAGAGATCAAATACTTATTATTCCTGTTATAAAATAAAAGTAATAAAATCACCTGAGGAAAAAAAATTACTCATCCTCGAGTCGTTGGTCTTCAGAATATCATCCAGTAGTTTTGTGTAGTGAGTAGATATATGAGTACTTATACAGTATAGCTACTGTATACTGTATAAGGACTGGAATACTGACGGAAGTTATTAGTTAAACAACTGAATATGTAGGCTATATATTTCCTTCTATTCAAATATGGCGCGTCTAGATCGGTCACGTGAAAGGCGAGAACCAATGGGGTTTGGCGTGTTAAACGGGCGTCTTTTTCTGCGGAAAATGGAATGGACGTCAATTAACTGCCTACTTATTGAAACGAAATTAATTAATCTATTAATAAATTAATTTGCATTTAGGCCTAAATTGGTGCATCTGGCAGATGCTTACACTGCATTCAAGGTACATTTTATTCTTGCTTTCCCTGGGAAAAGATCATAAAGTGCTGAAAGGAAAATTTCTAGGCCCAAAACATAGAAAACCAGTTAGCATTTTAGCATGTGCGGTTCAGGCCTTAATTCTGTGGGGGTTTTTTTGGACAGGTGTTTGGTGACTGACTGATATAATCACTTAAGATATTTTCATTCTTACTTTATTCTACTACATAAAATGCACCTGTAATATATGCTACCTTGTGTTTTTAAAACTTAAAATAATCTGGTAAAAAATAATACAGTTGGCTATGTGACTGATGTTTCGGGGACATGACCGAACGAAAAGACTCATCTACGCTCCAGTCTGCTGTCAGTTTATTTCTGCGCTCTTGCAAACTATTCTAACTTAAACTTTCAGGGGAAATGTTCTTGGAATAAAGACTAAAATATTTGCTGGAAGCATAGTAAAAGCTAATAAGTTATGCAACCATGGTTAGTTTATCGCATATGTTTAGCTTTTTACATCTGCCGATTGTATAGGCTTCAAAATTAGTTGCGTTATCATGATGATCAAAACTTCAAAGAATAGTAAACATTTGTTAGTCATTCAGCTTATTTCCTGCATTAATCCAAAAGTACTATATGCATACAAAGCTAAGTAGCCTATATATATTTACTGCAGCAATAACAAGAGTTAGATTAGCATGCTAGCCTTTATGCTAGCTGAGCATAACCTTTAGTCAATACTATCCTATCCTAAATCATTGTTACATGGCCTCATCACATATGTGAGTGCTGTTTTATCGTTTTAGAAATTAATATGGTTATTTAGTGTTTTTAATTAAAATTTTATCCAGACATTTTGGCAGTCCAATTAAAATAAGTCAAAACAAAAGGATAACAATCACTGTAATTTTGCTCCAGTACTTCATATTGGAAAAGGAAAGAGTCGTTGTAGCACTGCACTACGGGATATTGTACTCAAGACATTGTACTTATTTTAACAGTTTTTCAAATAATGGTAATCCATGCCATGCCATCAGAAATGTGCATATTGTGTGTAAAGTATACATACTACATACTGCAGAAATAGTAAAAGTAGTAGGCCTATGTTAATATGCTATTCCGTATAATACTTGATTTTTTATTTTTATTTTTTGCTTTTTGTGAATTATCATTGCTCTGTCACTTTCAAATGAAAAAGACAAATGGTGTGTAGAGACATGATCCCTAAATCCTTGACTGTCTAACACCTGACTCCTAAATCTCTGCATATAAATCTATGAAAGATGAATGTTCTTTGCCAAATGTAGACCAAAGCATGACCGTGAGATATAAGAACAAGGAGGATACATTTTATTGGGTTTTCCTTTAGGACAATGCAAGATACAATGTACAGTAAACATAAGAAGGTACAAAAACAAAACGCAAAGTAAAAAAATGCTGAAGCTGTAGACCTTTAGATCTTTAAAAGAAATGCATACAAAATGTAGATTTGGCTGCGCGCTGAATAATATCAATGCAAGGCCTTTTCTCAGTATGTCCAAGAGTACACTTGTATATCTTATGACAAGAGGTTTTTGCAAATATCTAACCAAACATTCCTTAAATCCAATGGACCATAACAGAGAAACATTGTTATTTGATACATTATAAACATTATTATTTATTGTAGGCATCTTCACTTCCTGTCTGAGAATTCAACTTTGTTTGAAAAATCACTTGAGGAGTACTTTGAGTACTTTTTTTTTTTTAAATAGTCCAAATACTGTCCAAGAATACATGCTATACAGATCATATTTAGAAAAAATAAATGAACAAGAACCCTTATAAGCAGTCTGTTGAGTTGGTTGCGTGATGAACGCAAACCTCAATTAATGTAAAATTCAATGTGACGCTCATCAAAACATTCTTGTAAGCAAGATGTCCACTGGACCCACGTGCTGTTTTTCGTGACTGTTAATTAAGGGGGAGAAGAATGGTACATAGTGCAGACAGCCGAGCAGAGACAGGGACAGAAAACAGTAAGAGATTAGACCGTTGGCAGCATGTTCCCTTTTTGGCAACTTGTATCCACATCAAAGTGAACACATAAAGACACCCTGCCGCCTCACACCAAACACAGACGCATCTGATCAAAAATGCTAATTAACACAGAAAAAGATAAATAAAACCTACCAAACTCCTTTCAAGCACTTCATACATCACAGCTAGCACACATACAACTCTCTCCACCGTAATCCATGCATAAACAGGCCAACGTTCTTAAAATCCAGGTAAGGTCACATGAAACATTAGTCAAATTATTGATAAAATGTCTCAAATATAACCAATCACAGGGTACTTCCTGTATCTTTTGACAAATTAATTGCCATGATTTTCCACCAATCAATCATTTCTCCAACTAAATGTTTTCATCCATGAGTTTTCCAGGCTTAAAACTCAAAACTAGTTTTCAAAGCCCTGTAAATGACATCCGATGCAGTCGATCACATACATTCGTACAACTTTTGTTGTACACCAACACGACATTTAGACGCCTCAGTAAATCAAGCCATTCGCTGACGCAGGAAGCTCAAATGATTCCTCTGAAGATGTTAATACATCTCGACATGCTGTGAGCCATTAAAGACACGATCAATCTATCTCAGCATCTGATCCGAGCCCCCGGCAGCTCGACATCCACAATCAGTGTGACATTTGTATTCACGGCGCTCTTCTCAAGCATCTGTAATTAACCGAGCACTTGGGTAATGTGATTTCACATCACGCTTGTACTCCTCACACTGTGGGTGGTGTGCTGGAGACGAGCGGTCCTATTCTTTTACACATTCTGTCAGCAACTTTTTAATT
>NW_020523358.1:0-61599 GCF_003368295.1 Carassius auratus
GAACTGTTTTTTAGCTTTTAAATGGTGCATATTTCTCTCCTGATTCAGACTAGAATACATTCTCACTGCAGTAAATAATATTAGAGGACCTGGAAGCATTAAAGTAAAAATAAAATCTTGCAGATGGATTTGTTTGTTACAAATACTCATATTTTCTATTCACATGACATTGATGGACTGGAGTAGTGTGGATTACCTCTGACGGCACCCATTTACTGCAGAGGATCCATTGGTGAGCAAGTGATGTACTGCTAAATTTATCTAAATCTGTTCAGACGAAGAAACAAAATCGTCCACATCTTGGATGGCCAGACGGTGAGTACATGTTCAGCAAATGACATTTTTACTATTCCTTTAAGCTTTATTGAGGCCGTGAAAGCACCATAAAAATGTCATAAAAGTGGTGCATACAACTTGTATTCTATGTCAACTCTTACAAATTCATCTGAGAATTTTGTGTGAGAAGCAAGCTGAATTTTAAGTTATTCACTAATAATCTTCTCCTCCGTGGAACTGTGACTGAACTGAGTCCAAACTGAGTTGTGGATGATTCGTATTCTTCAAAACTTAACATTTATTTGTTCCAGGGAAAAAAGAGAGGCATTTGGAACAACATGAGGGGGAGTAAATAATGAAAGAAAGAAAGCAATTTTGAGTGTGAATGATCCCTTTAAGCTGCTTTTTGCTATACTTGTGATTGTTTTGAGATCCCATCATTAATTAACATTTAGCCTTTGCTTATTAGTTCAGTTATTGGTTCAAGAGTTGTCTCTGTGCCTTATCTATGTTTTAGCACACGCAAGGCTTGCATTTGTTTGCTCCATGCACCATGTTGCAGCTACAAGCATCTAGTATTCATGATTGTCGAAGTGCTACATTCACAGGTTTTGAGACAACGAGACTAGGTGAGGTTATGGGTAAATTTGTCTACAGTTACAACGATAAAGTAATGATATCATATGATAGTAACATAAGGGAGCTCTTTAGACTTTTATGGATATGCTAGAGATGTTCTTAGCTCAAAATTTGCATTTAAGACTTTAATGCAGTCATAATAATTTGGTTTAAAAAAGAAGTGTCATTTTTGGCGATCAAAAATAGTGATAGGTGGGTGAAAATGTAATTTTGAGATGAGCAACCACTTATTACAGTATTGCAATATGTTTTAGATTTTCTTTCCTCACTAACAAAAATTCTGGAGCGCTAAAGCCAAATTTTTAATTACCCTTTTTTTTTTATAAATATCCCTTTATTATCCCTTGTGAAAAAGAAATGTGCGTAGTTGGATTACATGTGCACTATTTATTTGTATTTATTTGTAGTGTAGTGCACTTAAAAGTGTATTTTTAAAAAGTACTTGCAGATAATATATTAATGAAAAAGGCCACTTTAGTGTATTTGTAAAATTAAATTTTCATTTTCATGACTGTCTCTTATGACTTCACAGTCTGTAATAATGCCAAATTCATATTTTTAGTTTTTCACTAACCACGCATAATATTTTATTTTTCTCAAAAACACAATCATGTACATACATGCTGCTCACATATTATTATAGCCCAGTTTGTGCTGATTACAGTGAGATTAGACTTTAGCCATTTAGATGTGTATAAGAAACTGAAAAAAAGCACAAATATCAGGGCATGAAAAAACTTCTCCAGGCCCCAAAAATACCCTTAGACTCCAGAGGGTTAACTATAAATTACATTTTGAATCATTGTTTTAATTATATTTTGTCATTCTTTAAAGAAGTACACTTATCTTGATGGGTTGACATATATGCACATGTAAAGTACATTTAAAGTTAATAGATTTATAGCGGATTGCAGCATTGCAAATGTGTAATTGCATACAATTAAATACACAACAAACACGTTACAGTAAAACTGACATTATAGCATTTTCGTGTTTACCATGAATACATATCAGTACATTCAGCAATACTCTTCAACCATATTTCATAAGACAATACAAGTGATTATAAAATTTACATTAAAGTATATTATTTCCATGGCAAGTCGCCTTTTTAAAAGGATACTTAAGTGTACCTCTTTTACACAAGGGATAGCTCAAGTATTATACTTTTTTATCTTGTCAATTTTTTCTTTTAATATATTTTGAGATTTCTGTTTTGGAAAACAAGTGAAAATGAGTGAGGCTGACAGGACAGGTTTAATGTATTAATAATCTATTAAGCACTACAGCATACACTCAAGATTTTAAGTTGTTTTTATATATAACAACAAATTAGAATCAGCTTTTGCTACTTTCTTTGCCCTCGGCTTATCTGCACACTGTTATATCTTATAGCATATTCAGTCTGCTGCCGTTGTGTCTTCACACAGCAGAGTACGCAAACAGCCATTGCTTTTAGTACAGATAGTACAGATATCAGCTCATCCGTAGTTATTATTCATTTTAAAAGTGTGGCAGCACTAGATACTTCACACATCTGTTGCATCTTAAACCAGATATGCTGAATGGTTGCTATTATTCTGGCCATATACTGTAAATTGTGACTTGTTCTTGTGTGACTGCTAAAAGTTCTGGTACTTTATGTATTCTAAGCTTGTTTAGCAGACCTCAGATAAATAGTTAGTGTTTTAATTTGTCACTTTCTCACTGTGCTGGACTGCGGTGCAGATTCTAGGCCACTCACCAGATGCTCCTCAGGGCCTTTATCAGCTGAATCAGATGTATTTTTGAAAGTTTGGGGGGAAAACTTGCTTACACAGTAGCGCTCAAATTGCTTTGGACTCTTTCAGTCCTTGGTGATTAAAGGAATAGTTAACCCCAAAATAAAAAAAAATAGCTGTTGGGTGAAATTTACTCACCCTTCAGGCCATCTAAGACGTAAGATGAGTTTGTTTCTTCATCAGAACAGATTCAGAGAAAACAAGCATCAAATCAGTTGTTCATCAATTGATCCTCTGCGGTGAATGGGTGCCGGCCAGAATGAGAGTCCAAAAAGCTAATGAAAACATCACAATAATCCACTCTCCAGTACATCAGTTAATGTATTGTGGAGGGAAAAGATGCATGCAAGAAATGAATCCATCAATAAGGCATTTTAACTTGGCCAAAATACCAATCCATAATTCTTATTACTTGTAGATTATTATTGATGTTTTCCTCAGATGCTTGAACTCTTTTATTCTGACGGCACCCGTTCACTGGTGTAATACTAAATTTGATGAAGAAACAAGGGTGACCTGATGGTGAGTACATTTTCAGCAAATAAAATAATTCCTTTAATTATCATGCTCATACCAAAACACACGTGGCCTAAAACGTTGCTGCTGAAAGATATAAACACAAGAACGATGAGAAATTGAGAGTGATGATCTGAAAGCACATGATTTGACTGATCCTTACCGTAATGTAGAAGCCATTAAACCACGCTAATAAATTACAGTGCACTCTGCAGGGGCTTTTGACCAAATCTACAAGGGAATAATGATTATTAGGAGAGCGAAGACAAGATGGATGTGAGATGAGCAGCATGATGAGCTGTATCAGGACTGTCCAGACTGGAGCAGCTGTACTTTACGTTCTTTTGTTTCTCCTCACGAAAGGGACGTGGCCACCTTTCTGTGTCATTGCAGGATGACCGCACTCAAAGGGCCTCTGTGTGACTCTCACATCTGCACATTTGAGGAGACTCCAGGGTGTTGTTCGAGGCCGCCCGCACACTCAGCCTTCGTTTCGTAAGGTCAAATAGGAAGCAGTCCGAAGCGAGAGTAAATGAAAAGTCGCATTGTCCCTACAGACTTGCCGTACGATATAGATGTCACGTCAAAGCTCTTGAATGTTTTTGTGTCCGGGATGAAGGCTGCTGCATGATTTTGATTTAACCTTTGATAATGGCTGCTGACATTTAGGTGCCTGTTGGGACTTGTGTATTTAGTTCTGGATTGTCAGCCCATTTTGTGAATATTATTCAGATTTACTCCGGAGTTGCTTCAGAGTACTTCATCTGAGATCCTTAAGTGCTTTTTATAAATGAGAAAAAAACAAAAACAAAAAAAAAAAATCATTGTTTTATGTGATTGCTTCTGAAAAGGGTAAAAAAAAAAAAAGTGTTTTGTATTTTGTAAGTATTGTTATGTTGTTTCAGTTTTATGACATCAAACTTGTAATGGCTTTTTTGTTAAAGGTCAAGTGTTGTCCTTTAAAAGTAAAGTAAATTGATTATGGCTGTCACAGACTGATTCGTGGAAAGATTATGTAGTGAAATGCAAGATTTTGGTCCTCTTTGGTTGAAATGTCGACGAGATCAAGATTAACTTGAGTTTCCGTGTGTTAGATTCAAATAGATCCACCTTCTATATGAATATGTGTAACAACACTTGACCTAACGTTTTGATATTTCTATATTAATACATTGTTTATTGAAAACATCTCTGTGAGATGACATACCCGCGATAAATACTGTTTTCATATTTGAAAAGAACTGAACTGTGTATAGTAAAGAAGTGCATGTTGATTGTTTAATGTGTGTACATTTTGTAAAGGAAATTTAATAAAACAACTTATTGGAGATTTACCTCCATAATGTCATTGTGCCAAGTCCTTTTGTTCTAGTGTGTATATATATGTATATATATATATATATATATATATATATATACTACTTTCAACAGCATAATTTCATGATGAACCCAGCACTTACATTTATTATTACTTACATCTATTATTTTTTTATTTTTATACATATACTTTTTTATATCACTGCACCCTTATAAAGGGAACCACTACAAGTATGTTTGCTCCACATAAAGCTTTACCAAGTTTGCCCAGTGCCTAATGTGATCATACTGCCTTCAAAATCAAATAAATACCTTGGTCCAAAGGCCCCGCAGAAAAGCCACAGAAAAACTGTAACCTCATTAGCTCATCTATAGTGTCCGATTTGCAGGGTTTCACCCTAATTACATTGCAAATGTCAAAATAACATATGCTTTCAATAATTTGTTTTATGCAATCGTTTTACACAAGCTATTTAACTGTGGTTAATATTGAAATACCTGTCACAAATGCTGAATTATGATAACTCGGGCCTTGCACCACAGCTGCCTTTCTGCAAATTTGTCCTTTGCCCTATCATTACACTGTTAAACCAGTTCGAAATAATGCATGGGCTGTTTAGGCCTGTTACGAGACTAATAGATTTCAGTGGAACTGCACTATTCATCTTAGCAGTTCACCGACAGCCTCTAACCCAAGACAGTCACACTCATTTTAGATCAATAGCCGGACTGGATTAAACCCTCTTTTTTAAATCTGGTGTGCCCATGCTGTATACTCAGTCTCAGTAGAGGCTTGAAACAATAAAGAAATTAACTGTCTTGATTACAAATTTAGTAAAATGAGCCAGGCTGCCATGGGACAGTTGAGTTACCCACTGATCCAGTTTCAGATGAACAACACAATATAACGCCACTGCTCTGACCTGAATTAACAGCTGATTTTGATTTGATTTGATTATAGGGCATGAGAGAGGATAATTTAACCCTGGAATACAATGCACACACAGGTCATTTCTGATGAGTGGCATGCATTCTTGTGGTTTTGGATGAGGGGGGAAAGGGATAGCTGTTACATGTTTTGTATTTTGCCTATTTCTTGAGAAAATGTTTAGCGTACAGCTTTGAAATCTTGGCTCAAATATCTTTGACATATTAGGAATTACCAGTGTCAAATAAATGAATAACTTGATTGGGTCTGATGCAGTTAGACTAAGTACATGAAGGTCAACGACATTCATTACACCCATGCTGTATAATTGTAATGGTGGTATGCGATAAATATAACAGTAAACGGAGGAGGCTAATGTGAAGTGACATTTTATGTGTAAGCTACACATTTAATATCAGTAGTTCCACAAACAATTTCCTCCAACATATATATGTTATTAAGGACCGACTTTAATAGTGATATCAAACTATGTAAACAAACTGCAAACAAAATATGGAAAATACATAATGAATGCTATTAGGGGCCATTCACATAGAGCATGTTTTTTTTAAAAAAACGTGTTGTGTGTGAATGGCCCTTAATGATGTTGATTAAATACACTGAAATAGTTAACGTATTTTAAATTGAATGTGTGTTTTCAGATTGGCATGTCATGGGCGAGACACAATGGTCAAATCTAGCTAGCGCATGTTTACATGGATAAGCAATGTCTGATATTTACCATCATCATGGAAATGCTGCATATTAGTTATTTATTTAGTGAGTAGCCTTGTAATAAGTGGTAGAGGTGAATCCTGAAGGGCTTTGTTTTGCTATAATGACAGGCTGGCTGTATATTATCATACTTAAACCCCATAGATTCATTTTTTTAAAAATAACAACACCAACAGTGAAATAAAGGAGTTGTTTAAAATCAACCCCTCATCTACATTTTAATATTATGCTACAGTTATGTGTGTCTGTGTATCTGTTTATCCAGCATTTGCTGGACTCATTTCCACTGGCCTAGAGGCAGCCTTTATATTCATACAAACAGAAACAACACAGACTTATTTTGTAATTGCAACCAAATTGGACACAAAAAACAAATATATATTTCTTCTTTTAAAGTAAGGGCAATTATTTAAAATGACCATCAGTCAATACTGAAACTGTCCATTATATTGAAGGAGGGCTGAATTCAATTACTTAACCAAACTGATATAAGTTGCATCGGATTTATAGATCAGTACCAGTTTATGTTTATAAAAAGGTTTTAAAACAGGCAGGTTTGTCACAATTACTGCAGAAACGGACACAATTACTGTCATTGGGTCAGTGACAAACACAAGTGTACATCATAAAGAAAAGGAAAAACATCCCAATTTCTTTACTTTTTTATACGATTTTCATCAGATGTAATGTGCCTAAAATGTTTAATTATAATAAAAAAAAAAATACAATAATTTTACTTGTGTGTATATAACATGCACATTATGAAAAAAAAATATGCATAAATATCATAACATGTTTGGGGAACCACGACACATTTTTCAACCCAATCTAATCTTGCCTTTTCACATAAAGGTCAAATTAGGACATATTTTAGGGAGCTATATTCACACATAGTCATGAAGGCCTATTTGTTGCTTTCAACTTTTGAAGGAGAGATAATTATTTGCAATTATTTACAATTTGACATAATTACGGCCCAAAATAAATTACAAAGTAAGAATTTAAAAGGAAGACCACTTAATGTCCATTATTATAGAGGAAGACTGGATTGTTCTTGCATGTAGCTGGATGTGGCCAATGTGAGCAGATTGTGCATTCGGTGTTATTACTGAAATTTATTGAGCATTGCAATCATTCCTGCTCGCCCCTCTGTGCTGTTCTTGAGGAGAATCTATTGGTGTCTAAAGCCATGATGTGCAGAAGAATTTACTGCAGTCCATTCCACATGACTTTTTATGTATCTTGGGGTGAGCTGTATTTTTTTAAGTGTTTTTTTTTTTCTTCTTCTTCTTTTCTGTGCCATTGCTTTGGCAGTAAATTCATGCCGTGCCTTGCAAACCGGTAGCCCCTGGAATTGCTGCTATGTCCTGGCTCCCTCTGTGATGAATGCTGTATGCTCTGTGCTCTGTCTATGATAAACTGTCCATAGTGCCCTCATAAATTGCTGTGTGTTCGAGTCCGAAACAGCTGTCAAGGGGAAAAAAACAAACAAACAAACTCCACTGTCAACCACAGTGAAATGCTTTGTGTGTCAGCCAAAAACATGCCTCCCATTTCAGCTAATCTGTTTGCTTTTTATTTGCTTTACTCTGAAATGAACATATTTATGAGTATCGGGAAACATTGAATATCATGGACCTATTTTATGCTAAATGTTATTAAAAATAAAATAAAAAAATTAAATGACCTCACTTACTTCATATGAAATGCCTATATGAGGAAAAACCCTTGAGGGTTTATTGAAGAGTCTCTGTAAATTTAACAATGACAGCGGACTCTGGAATGCCTGGCATATAAGTACATCTTTTGGATCAATATCTCTAGCGAGTATTTTACAACCTCCTGGCTCAGGTAGAGGTGATTTAAAGGAAGAAAGCCAGTGGTGTGCAGAACCTTATTAGATAAAATTTGTCAATTAAAATTGTCTCTTGAGTCCTGATCTAAATGACCCGTGGCTTTAATACAGCCGTTGCCATGCATATTTTCCTCATGCTGTCCGCTTCACTTGGTAACTCCGACATTATCTCTTTTATATGTGAAACACACAGTTTTCATGTGTCTGGTGTGTAGTGTGATGCTCTGTGTTTAAGTGTGTGTGCTAGTGTTCATAAGTGCTAATGACCTAATGACCTGAGCAGAAGGAGGGAAAGAAAAAGATAGATAGATGATAGATAGTTAGATAGATAGATAGATAAATAGATAGATAGATAGATAGATAGATAGATAGATAGATAGATAGATAGATAGATAGATAGATAGATAGATAGATAGATAGATAGATAGATAGATAGATAGATAGATAGATAGATAGAGAGAGAGAGACAGACAGACAGACAGACAGACAGACAGACAGACAGAAAGGTAGACAGACAGAGAGACAGACAGATAGATAGATAGACAGATAGAGAGACAGACAGACAGAAAGAGTGACAGACAGACAGAAAGAGAGACAGACAGGCAAACAGACAGACAGACAGACAGATAGACAGACAGACAGACAGACAGACAGATAGAGAGAGAGACAGACAAACAGACAGACAGAAAGAGAGACAAACAGACAGAAAGATAGACAGACAGAGACAGACAGATAGAGAGACAGACAGACAGAAAGAGTGACAGACAGACAGACAGACAGACGAACAGACAGACAGACAGATAGACAGACAGACAAACAGACAGACAGATAGAGAGGGAGACAGACAAACAGACAGACAGAAAGAGAGACATACAGACAGCTAGAGAGACAGACAGACAGAAAAAGTGACAGACAAACAGACAGACAGGCAGACGAACAGACAGACAGACAGACAGACAGATAGAGAGAGAGAGAGAGAGAGAGAGAGAGAGAGACAAACAGACAGACAGAAAGAGAGACATACAGACAGAAAGATAGACAGACAGACAGAGAGACAGACAGACAGAGAGACAGACAGATAGATAGACAGATAGAGAGACAGACAGACAGAAAGAGTGACAGACAGACAGACGAACAGACAGACAGGCAGACAAACAGACAGACAGACAGATAGACAGATTGATAGATAGATAGATAGATAGACAGTTGATGACTTAAATTTAAAAATATATATTATTAATAAATTAAAAAAATCTAACAACAATCCCAATTAGAGTTAAAGTATAATGTTCTTATTAAAGAACATACTTTTTTTATTTTTATTTTTTTTTTTATTCAGGAACCAAACTTACTGTGATTCATTAATTTAATATATCAATACTTATAGTTTGTGTTAATAGAGAGCACATTACCACATTTGCCATAAATACAGATAAAATACTGAAAATATCTTATTTAAAAAAATAGCATGTTGTGTTATTTGGGTCAATGACAAACACAAATGATCGACAATAAAAAAGAAGAAAAATTCAGACCCCCCCCCCCCCTCCAAAAAAAATGTCTAAAATGTTATGTCAATGTCGGTGTAACAATCACGTAGGGTTTTCAGTAAAATATTTTTAATAGGATCAAAATGTATTCATTCATTAATATAATTACAGTTTAAGGGAACTCACAACAAAACGTTTTAAAACCTGAACTGATTTTGTCTTGTCATGCAAAGGTCGAATTATCACATATTTTAATATTCTATATTAATATTCACGGACTGTGAATAAGGGCCTTCTATGAAATCATGATATAATTTCGTGTTTTATGTTTGTTTCGCAAAATAATGTTTAATTCTGCAATTTTAGCATGATCATTAAGTGATGTATTTATTGTATGTAATGTCCTCATTTGTAAGTTGCTTCGGATAAAAGTGTCTGCTAAATGACTAAATGTAAATTTAATTTATTTTATGTGTAATTGTATATTTCACGTATAAGTTACATTTTTATGTATTTTTGAAGGAAATGTTAGATCCAGACAATTGTCAGATACAGAAAGTCCAGGAAAGTCCAAACAAACATAACATAAACAAGCATTAAACACGAAATGATATCATGATATCATAGAAGGCCCTTATTCACAGTCCGTGAAAATTAATAGAATATTAAAATATGTGATAATTCGACCCTTGCAAGACAAGACAAAATCAGTTCAGGTTTTAAAACGTTTTGCTGTATGTATTTTTTTAAGGAAATGTTATATCCAGACAATTGTCAGATACAGAAAGTTCAGCAATGTGTATTAAATAGGGTCCGTTTTGATTTCACGTTGACTTTAAAGATGACTATGATAGCAAAGTAGCCCTGGAGAATATTTGGACAAGAATCCAGCAAGATTCATGGGACACTTTGACTTTCCTGAAAAACAGGACAAAAATACAGTCCCTCCCTTAGGAGAATGTAGTACTAGAATAAAGACATCCCATGAGAGCAGTATTATAGACACGACTTTAACACTCAGGATCTGCCAGAAAATAAATTACTGATAAGAAAAAGGTTGCTTTATTGTTATATTATAACATTATACATGTGTTGTGTGGGTTTCCCAAATGTGTGTTAGCACCAGATCCTTAAAAGTAATATGCCTTTGGGGAATTTAAATATCATTGCCATGACAACACATCCACATAAGCGCAATCCCAGAAAGTTTGCAGCAAAAGCTACTAGTTCCTCAAACTCTTCTCTCTTGCATTCAAATGTGAAGGTTTGGCTGTTCAGTGTGTGGGATGAGCACTGCTTTTAACAAGAAAGTACAGGAAAATATCAGATAGAGATATTCCAGTGCAATACAAGAGCCAATTTACTGCCCACTGCCTCACAGTACAGCACACTAATATATTGATAAGAACTGCATGGTCACATACAGATTAAACTATATTTCTTCTTCCCTGAATGTCCATCAAATTGGTTCTGAAGTACCTTTAGAGATGGTGTTTTGCTATTACTGAATTGTACTAATTCAAAGAACACAGGGAATTCAAAGTATGAGCGTCTATATCAGTAAATTTTTTAGACAAAGCATGAATGATTAGTACAAAGATGAGAAGAAATATTGATAAATATTTCTTCATTTGCTCTCTCGTCACACTATCAGATTAGACTGAGAATATTCTACAGTCTTGAGACAGCCAGCAAGGCTCAGGTCATTAAAGAGCTGTTCCTCTGTGCTTCATTTATTTAAGGAGCATTAAACTCTAATTCCAGCGGAGCAAAAGGAAGAAAAGCATCAGCTTGCTGACTCGGAGATGGAGGAGGTCTTTGTGCCGTTTGGTTGAGGTGTTCGGTTGTTGGTGACTTTTAGCAAGGAGAGGTGCCGTAATTTCATTTGCCTGAGCTGTGATTCTTTAATATTGGCGTGTTGTCTAACATCCATGTCCCCAGCCACTCTGAAAGAGGATGCTGCTTATTGCTTTTTGGAGAAGAATTCAATAAAGTGAGATTTGGATCTGAGGGAATAGTGACAGCGAAGACCTTGCAGGTCATGGACTAATGAATGTATCTCCTCTCATCTTGAGGGTTGTAAGTGCCTTAGCAGCACCCTGCTAAAACTTGTTATCTGTCTGCACAGTCAGTGCTCATGGTTCAGATCTCCTTCGCCTGACTCAACTGCTACAGCACATCTAGACGTCATGGTGAGGTTTGAAAACTAAGTCTGCACTGTAAAGACACTGCTGTAAATGTTACAGTAATTTACCGCCTCTAAAATGATTACAGTATTATTGCTAGATTGGCATTTACAGTACATTAATGTATTTAATGTATTTTCATTTGCAGTATTATTACTGCTGAGTTTATTTTCATAGTTACATTTTTTATTTACTTGTGGCACTGTAATAAATTTTTTAACACCTCAACCGCATAAATATAACAATAACTCATGACTGAGCATTAGTTCTGATAATATTCTTTTTATTGTTTAAAAAAAAATAAACCACAAATTACAAATCTTGGCCTCATGGATGAAAAAAAATAGCATCACCACAGTCCCCTGGGGACTTTAATGGCAAAACATACACATACTGAAACGCAAGACAGGCCTTACGAAATAAATGAATAAAACAAAACAGTAAAAATAAGTTTGTGTTGTTGTGTTCAACTTCTGTAATTTTGCCAGTCAAAGTTGACAAGCTCTCTGATGAGAAACACCAGGAAGGGATTCAGGCTGATGCTTTTTCTTCGCACCCTCTTTCCAGAATTCCATATGATCTGTGATTTTCAATGGATTTGGTGCCACAAAGGTTGATTGTCTGAAAGCACCTGCAAGCACAAAAAAAGCATTGTTTTTCAAACCAGTGTTTACGGAATTTGCCCCAACTATCAAACTTGGCGCTGTATGCACTTTGATGATAATAAAAAAAAAAATGATATACTACATCTGAATGCACTTACAAATACGGTACATAATAAGTTAATTATCTATCACATTCAAATCATTAAAGCTCCATTTTTACAATGCATTCTCAATCAGTAGAGCAAAGTGCTAGTGTGCTAAAACAATGGGGGTTGCACTTTATTTTACAGTACATGCATTAACATGTACTTATAGTGTACTTACAGTGTATTTATCTAAGAAACTTCTGGTAACACAAGGTAACCTAGTTATTACATAGTTATTTTAATTACTATAATAATTACATAGTATGTACATGAGGAACAGGACTGTAAAATAAAGTCCTACCACAATGTGTTTGATTCCCAGGGAATTGATAACTACTGAACAGTACGCCATATGCTTATGTATGACATATATCCATTTTCAAACGTACACATTTACACATTACTGTATGTGGGATATTGATTGAAAGAGACTGGATAGAATTCCCAGTTACACTTTTACAGTACTAGTGGTCTGACCCCAATAAAAATAAGCATAAGCAAATGGCATACTGTACAATACAGCAGTTTACATCAGAACGTCCCTCCAGAGTACACTGTCATATTGACAACATGACTAAGTGATTTGACTGTCTTATCCGCAAACTATGACACAAGGACTTGTCATTCTGATGGCACTGACATGTTCATTGACACAGATATTTTTACTATTAGTTTAAATTTATAAGCTGTAGATGTTTACCTCTGCTCTGGTTAAGCTGCTTTCATCTGCAACATTTGGCAACCTATTGCACTAGTTTTGCATGGGCAAACATCGTTTACTATATAAAAAAATATATATATTTTCTTTTCTTTTTTTCTATTAGTATTCTATATTCTGTCAGCTGGTATGAGCTGGTCTCATCTTATTCTGTATCTGTTCAAAATGGAACAGAAATTGAGGGCTGAACACAAAAACACAGTTTTAATACCAAATACAAGTGTCAAAGTAGGTTTCAATATTTGTTTCATGATAACAACAAGGCTGAATACACATATATGAATTAAAGAAAAGATGGAGAAATTATGCAGTGTTTTGTATCTTTTCTTCTGGAACACAACCAAGCATTTAATAGCAGTAATTTCCATAAGATTTATACACAAGAGGTGTTTTAAATTAATTGCCTCTAATGTTGTGAGGGTGTAAAAAGTTTAGCATATTTAACACTTCATGAAACCAGCAAAACTGTGACCAAAAATTCACACCAGAGCAAATGAGATGAATGGCACTATAACTAACTTCTGATGATGCCTAAGGCATATATAAATAAATAAATTAAATACTTTTAAAAGTCTGTAATTTTATGTGCAATATCTAATAATTTGAGTTAAAGATATCTGTGGGCATAATAAATATGACAACTGAAATATGCAATTGTTACACATAATTTTCTGGAATTATGATCACAGAATTTTAATGTGACTGAATCCATTATTAAATCGTTTATTATCACAGTGAATGTGTTGAGATGATGTCCAAAAGTTTGACACCACTAATAACTAGTGCTTTTAGCAGTTTTCTAATCTAATAAACTCTTTTGATTATAAAAAGCATTATTTGCATAATAACTTCAGTAAAAAGTTGAAATATCCTTATGAGTTTTAGCAGCACTTTTGTAAATTCATTTTACATTAGATTTCTTTGTTTTATTTATTCAAATATTAAATCCCAGAATTTCAATTTAGACTCTCACAGAATCTTGTAGGATATTTAAAGCCAAAATATATTTAATTTGGTTTAATTCATATAGCATGCTTAATTTAGCTTAATTACAGTAGAGTACTTATTTATCAATTTATTTCTAGATTCCTCTGGGCTTATTTTGACACCTGATTTTGAGTACTGATATCAGTTGAGTTTTAAGGCTCTCATGCAGCGTAATATGAATGTAATATAAATTGCTGCCCTCTCTAAATAATATGCTAACACTATGCCAAAAAATTCTCTCTAAAGACATAATTGGCCTGTAATGCACTAATGACTCTCACTGTAAAAACAAAAGGATGGGAAAGGGAGGAGAAGAGAGATTTCTCCATCTCTTTCATCAGGTGCCTCACTATACTGCATAGTTCCAGTTAATCTGGCTGTCTGAACTGGGAGGTCTATGCAATCAATGCACGATGCCCCAATGCAATCAGAACCAGGCAGGGCCTGAGCTCCTTGCTCTGTAAACACCAGGGAGCTCTTTATGATTACACTGTCTGACAGCGGCTGTGACAACTCACTGCCTATTAGCCAGAGGCATCTTAAGCACGTCTTTACTGTCCCATATGACATGCATGAGCCCCTCACATTATCACAACAAATCAGTCACTGGATATTCAAGCAATCATGGTATAATACACGTTTCTTGATTTCTGATTTTGTTGTTGTTGTTGTGTTGTGTTATGTGGTGTTTACCTGTGCATGGTTTTTGTTTGCCAGCCATAGCTGCCAGTCATTTGACCTTTTTATTTTATTTTTTCAGTGTGCATTGCTTGTACTCCTTGTCAGCATTGTGTGAAGCTATAAA
Organism: Carassius auratus; assembly: GCF_003368295.1. NCBI lineage: Eukaryota > Metazoa > Chordata > Actinopteri > Cypriniformes > Cyprinidae > Carassius > Carassius auratus. Next base: position 14,985 of record NW_020523358.1, read on the forward strand.
AAAGGGCAAGATAATTATTCCAGCAATACAATATTCCTACAGTTGCTGCATATACAGTATATATATTGTGGCCAGTCTCCCTGGCCTGGTCCGGTTGGGCAGGTCTTACAGGTAATAGCAAATTTCCCTCCCGTAATACCCCCAGAACAACTTGTGTGTGTCTCCACAGGACCAGGGCAATACCTAGGGGAGGGAAATGTGGTGAGTATCCCAGTTCCGGATTGGAAACACTGCTCTCACACTGATCACACAGTCACAACACTTGTGGGTGATGAGTGGTGCACCTGGAGCTCATTCCTGCCAGCCATAAAAGCCAGTAGAAGAGGCAACGAAGTTGAGTTGCAACGAAGCTCCAGGCGAAGTTAATGCTTGTTCTTCCTTGTTCATAGTCACAGAGTCTGACAGCACCCCAGGAGAGGGATCCTCACCCCATGAGCACCGAGTGGAGACTGGCACCATTCATCAGAGCACGCGTGATCAGTGTGTAAATAAATCAACCTCCGGGGCACTTACCAGCAGTACAGAGTCTCAGATGTTCTCATGTTCCCATGTGTGCAGCAAAGGAATTCTACAAATTCTACCCTAGTCCAACCTACCCTGGTAAAACCATGGCCCGAACAGAAGTCACAGCTGCCACTTACATGTGCATGGAGACACCCACTATGTGCCGGCCCACAAGGTTTGGATTTCAGCAAAGCCAGGGGCCTTTTGGTCATGCCAGTCATGGAGCTGGCACATGCCCATGCTATGGTGGGGCACCCCAGAGCCGAAAATACCGTCCAGCGCATCCAGGACCGTTTCCACTGGCCAGGTCTGGATGTGGAAGTGAAAGAGTTCTGTCGTAGTTGTCCCACCTGCCAGCAGACGTTTCCTCATCATCCTCCCCTCAGCCCCCTCATTCCACTACACATCATCGATGTGCCCTTTTAGTGGACAGGAATGGATCTGGTGGGACCGTTGTCAAAGTCTCCCTGGGGACATAAACACATCCTATCCATCCTGGATTAGGCAACCCTGTACCCGGAAGTCATTCTTCTTCATGTGGCAAATGCCAAGAACATTGCCCGAGAGCTCTTTCTGCTGGCCAGCCGGGTTGGGATCCCAAAGGAGATACAGACAGATCATGTACCGGGTCATGGTCGAACTCTGTCGACTATTCAAGATACAACAGCTGAAGACATCGGTCTACCACCCGTTGATGGATGGCTTGGTCGACAGGTTTAATCAGACACTCTGATGGATGCTGAGGCAGGTAGCGGCCAAAGATGGGTAACCAATAGTGATGGTACCATAGCCAGACAAGACCCTCCGTTTCTGTAATGACTTCAGGAAACTCAATCATGTCTCCGCCTCCGATGGGTATCCCATGCCATGGGTGGATGAGCTTTTGGACTGGCTAGGTAAGGCTCAATACATAAGCACATTGGACCTCACCAAAGGATATTGGCAGGTGCCCCTCTCCCTAAGCTTCCGGGAGAAAACAGCTTTCAGTACTCTCAATGACCACAGGGATTATAGGGTGCTACCATTAGGCCTGAACAGGGCACCGACTACCTTCCAGTGGTTGATGGACATCTTGCTCCGGCCCCACCAACTTACATTGTGGCTTACCTGGATGATGTCATCATACACTCAGAGTGCTTGGAGATGCACCTAGAGCATCTATGGAGGGTGTTGACAGAGCTCTGGCTGGCTGGCCTTACTGCCAACCCCAATAAGTGCCACCTCGGACTCACCGAAGCAAAGTACCTGGGTTACAAAATTGGAAGAGAGCTCATCATGCCCCAGGAAAAGAAGGTTGAGGTGGTGAAGAAGTTCCCACATCCCATCAACAAGACACAGGTAAGAGCATTCTTGGGGTTGGCTGACTAATACCGATGCTTTATTCCTAACTTCTCCTCTATAGCCTGCCCCCTGTCAGACCTTACCAGGAAAGGTTATTCGGAGTAGATAGTCTAGACTCCTGAGACAGAAACCACCTTCCAGGCCCTCAAGATGGCCCTGATGTCCTCACTGGTTCTGCATGCCCCAAACATCGGCTGCCCCTTCACCTTGTATACAGACGCCTCCAGCACCAGCTTAGGAGCAGTCCTCTCCCAGCTCCAGGATGGAGAGCAACACCCCGTGGTCTATATCAGCAGGAAACTCTCCAGGTATGTGGCACTAGAGAAAGAGGCCCTGGCCAAGTGTGCAGTCCTGGAGTTGAAGTCCTTCCTCTGGGGCCGCTGGTTCACCCTCGTCACTGACCATGCGCCGCTCCAGTGGATTTCCAAGGCAAAGGACACGAACGCCACGGTGACTCTGTGGTTCCTAGCACTCCAGGATTTCTTCCAGATACAACACCAGGCCAGGACTGGCCATGGGAATGCAGGGGCTGGTGCAGTTGGGCAGGTCTGGCAGGTAACAGCAAGTTTCCCTCTTGTAAAAAAACCCACAACAAGTTGTGTGCTTCCCCAAAGGACCAGGGCAACGCCTGGTGGGGGTGTAATGTGGTATCCCAGTTCCAGATCAGTGTCACCCTGGAAACACCGCTCCCACACTAATCACACAGTCACAATACCTGTGTGCGATGAGTGGTGCACCTGGAGCTCATTTAATGCTTGTTCTTCCTTGTTCAGAGAGTCTGATGGCACCCTGGGAGAGGGATCTACAGCACGGCACTTCACCTCACAAGCACAGAGTGGAGACTGAATTACTATTATAAACTGTGTACATAACTTTAAGTTTATTCATGTTCTATTAATAATTTTAGTGTTTTAACTGATTTCACCACAGCCTCTGGAGCCTTCTGAGCGGCCACCGCTGCCTTTGGGGCCTCGTGAGTGGACACTGCCGCCTTGGGGGAATCGCAAGCAGCCACCGCTGCCTCTGGAGCCTTCTGAGCTCCCACCGCCACCTCGGGAGAATCAGCGAGTGAGTCTTGGTGAGTCTTGCGAGCTGACCACACTGCTTGCACCAACATCAGCGGTGATTCCTGCATGCTGCGTATCAGTACGTGACGCTCCAGCAACAGGCGTGAGGCACTGGGTGCAGCCGACAATGCCTCTGCTGACTCCTGGACTTTCACCACTGGAGAACATTGAGCAAGCTGATGTAATCCTACAGTCTCTCCTTGGGGTGCCAGAATGGCAAAAGGGACTTGAAGGGCTCGGCTAGGGCTTGGCTAGGCCTCCCCAGAAACAGACCATTTTCTGCAGCCGACAACCAAGCCACCCCCACGAAGTCCCTGGCGTAATCCTTGATGCTCCAATCTCCCTGGTGGACATCAAGGAACTTCCCTGCTGGACCCATGTTGCTGGCTGATTATTGTCACGCATGCAGGGATGCACTTTTAATGAACTGAAACAAAAGGCCAACAAGGCAAAACAAGACAGGATCAAAACTAGAAGACTGGTAAACCACTTTACATACAACTAGACATACAAATCACAGAATCACAAGTAACAGTTAAATCAGCCAGACAGAGTGGTAAGTGAGAGGAGAATATATAGTCAGTGACAATGGGCAACAGGTGTGTGTGTGTGTGTGTGTGTGTGTGTGTGAGTGAGTGGGTTAACAGGTGTGAAGAGTTTGCGCCCTCATGTTCATAAAACAAAAGGTGTGGGAAGTTTAATTCTATGGTGCATTTGAGCAAATAGAGATGTCTGCTGTAGCAAGAACCACTAATTATCCTTCACAATAACACTGTCTCATCATGAAGCAATTATTTTTATTTGGCTTCACTGCAAACAGTGCTGATAATTCGACGTATCAACATTGTTGTCGGACAGGGATGTTCTTACTTTATCAGGGCCAGTGTTCCATCATGATGCCAGTTAATGCATTTTTATTTGAACACAACCTGCATTCCTGCTCTGCTGCAAGATAAGGAAATGAATTAGTCTGGTTTGGGGCACATCATTAACAGAGGTCCTAGAACATATTAAACCTGAAACATATCTGAGCTGAGTGACCTGTATGAGAAGAGGCACGGAAATCCATATCTCTCTCCATCTGAAGTTAACAGTGCACAGACCCTCAGGGTCTCTGCTTGTAATGAAGAGCCAGTCTTTATCTTCCAAATCAATGCAGAGACATATTAAAATGTCTGGTTCATGCACTCCGTCTTGTAACTCACAATTGGAAAAACACTAAAATGTTCACCTCAATGGCGCTTTTTTGTATAAAAACTATTTCAGTTCATTTTTGTAGATGTAACACTAATATATTATATGATTTTGTGATTCCAAAAACTGTAGAAAAATATATTTTCTTAATAAAGATTATTGAAGTGCATTTTACAAGACAATATGATTTCATTCTTTCTACCAAAAGATTTCACAATTCACTGTGTAACTTTCCATTTCTTTTGATTATATGTGAAATTATGAGTGATATTAATTACACAAAAATGGTGTAGAAGTTATTTTCACTTAGAATTTGCTAGTAAATTTCACCAACAATTACAGAAAAACAGTAAATAACACATTAAATTATTAGAAAATGTGTATTTTCTTGTAAAATGTAATGATCATTGAGTACATTTACATGGACATCCGTATTTATCTTATTCTGAATAAGAAAATGTTATGATTAAGGTGTTTACATGAGTTGCTTTTAGAATATTATGTTCCCGTTTTACATGTTATAGTACATATCAATTAATGGCACGTCATTGCGTGGAGGGTGGTGGAGCAGAGGTGGAACATGGGGAGGGATAAAGGACCAAGCCTGTGAAGGAGAACAGGACCTTGATCATGGAATAGACTGTGCAGTGAGCAGTGGTGAGTCTGGACTGTGGAGAAGTGACAGAGACCATGGTGGAGCCGAAGACAACCAGTGCGAAGCAAATGAAAGAGCAACAGATGACCACCAGGATGGAGCCAGTGGAGCAGACGACCAGAGTGGAGCAGGTGACAAAGGGTTAAGCCTGCAGAGCAGAAGACCACCACAGGTCAGTAGTCCATTGTGGAACAGAGACATAGACAGACCATGAAGTCATGACAGAAGAAGTAGAGTAACCTTGAATGGTTTCAGTGGCCATGACATGACAGGCAGAGTGTTCAGATATGTCCTCCATGGCCATGACAGAACAGGCAAGAGGTACAGAAAACCACCTCCTTGGCTGTGACAGGCCTCTTTGGCTATGATAGAGCATACTATGAGTTCAGGGACAGCCTCTTTAGCAGTGAAAGGCCTGGAAGAGGGTTTATGTGACCACTGTGATCAGTACAGGCAGGAAACTCACAGGTTGGTGCCAACACAGGACTGAGTTCTACGGCTTAAGCAGGCTCTGGAGCAAACTCATGGACTGGAGAGCAGTATGCAGCCCAAAAACACAAAATGGCCCTGCAGCCTCAGATGTGACGTGCATGATACCTGAAAACACTGGAGTGGTGTACCTGATGGCTGGAAACTCAAGCGTGGCGGCCATGACAGGTTGAGTTGAGGCTCTGGCATGGCAGGTATGACATGGACAGGCTCTGTAGATTCTGGTGTGACAATTGAAGGCCCTGGATTGGTGGTTGTGGTGTGAATAAATCCTGACATTATGGTTCAGGCGTGGGTGTGGAAAAACTGTGTGGTACTGTGGGATTGTGGTGTTTTTCATCCACAACCCCCAAAGTAAAAGAAGTTCCACTTTAGAGAAGGGCATGATCAATATATTGCTCCAGAAACCAATGGATTTTCCCTCCAGGTAGACTTGAATAAATGCGTTCATTTAAACCCAATCGAAAAATATTGTTTAATGCAACTGCATTAAACTCCACCAGGTAATCAAGTTCACAAAAGTCTGCCACATGGTCCTCAATAGTTCGATGGCCTTGGCAAGGGCACAAGAGGTGAACTGCTGGGTTCATATTCTGGTCTAGCTTACTGTAGTGAACAACCACTGGAGGCAAGTTGAATGAGTACACAGGTGCAGTTTAATAAAATAAAAAAATGAGCAGAAACAATGAACAAAAATTGGCTTGGCAAAAACATGAACAAACTCAACAAACAGTGGATTAAACAAACACAGCTATAAACATGAGGGCCATTTATATCAAACAAAAGAATCAGAAGATACAATCCAACCAAAGAGAATGTGACACATACAGGAACTGATGAGAACAAGACCACATTGCAGGATCCCATGACAAGGTAAAGGTAACACATGACAAGACAGGAACCATGGCAAGAAAATACAAAATAAAAGACAAGAAAACCTAAACAAGAAACAAAACCCAAAAGCCTGCGTGACACCTGGTTTGAAATCTGATTATTTTATTTTTTTTAAAGTTGTAGAGTCAGGTTTTTCGCCCAGAAAAAAAAAGAAAAAAGAAAAAAGAAAAAAGAATGTTAAGTCTAAATTTGTTTTTCATATGAAATGAAATAAATACTGTAGTTCACACAAGTAATAAATAACGACTTTAAAGCATGATTGATTTTTGATGTTATATCTCACAAACTGGTGAACATTGCTGTTTAGATAAGCTCTTCACTGTCAAGATTCTGCAGCAGAAGAAAACACAATTTGATATATAAATTCATTGTTTGCCCTTTGCTGAAGATAATAACCATACTTGCGAAATGACCAGCATTCTAACACCAACCACAGATTCTAAGATAATGTCCCGCTGGAGGATTCACAATAACAGGGACTAAAATTGATCTTTGAGTCATAATATATCATATTCAGACTCAATGCAACGTTGATCCTGTGATTCAGAATAATAATAGACTTCATCACATATGTGTGTCGGTAAATTCACAGTCTAGCATCCTGAAATGTTTTCAGATTTAATTTAGGGCAACCTCAAGGTCCATGCTAAATTACTATTGATTGCTGCTCTGTTCCTCGTTAGTCTATTGAAGAGAAAACGAACAGATGTTTGAATCAGGAGAGAAATTAATAAATAAATGGGCTACATTTTAGCATTCAAGTTATTTTTAGTACATGCAACCAATCTCTCTCTCTTGCTCTTTCCCTCTTTCACTACGAGGTGTGATTTTGTGGCAGCATGAGGTGCCTGGTGGATTAAATCTGAGCCGAGCATCTTGTTCCACAAGTCTGTCACTTTATCACCTTTCCATATACAACATTTCAAGTCTTTGTTCCAGATTTTTAGCTGAAGCAGTTAATTTGTACTATCAGAGATGACAACTACTTCAGAGCAAGCAGTGGGAGACAGAGAAGAGAGAAGTTTAGAAACTCCTTTGTTGCATCACAGGAGCATTATTCAGATGTTAATTACTGTGCTATTGTAAAGCTGCATAAGTAGGCCAGATCATTTCTATTCCTATATCAGGGCCATCGTTTGGTCAGTACTGGTCTTGTAGAACCAGACTTTTGAGTATTGACACAAAGTCTGGTCCTCTTTGAAGCTTATTCTGGCCAAGAGCTGCCAACATGGTCAATAAACCAGTGACTAGAAGAAGATTCTGATTACTTGATCTTAAACATCTGGAGGGAGTATATGGATCACGTAAAGATTTACATGCAAGTAAAAGTAAATTCAGAATTTAATTAGCAGCCAATGAAGGGTCCGCAGGATTGGAGTAACGTGAGCACTTGTGGCTATTATGAAGGAATATGGCAGCAGCATTTTGAACTAGTTGAAGGCGATCATTTAAAGACTTAGAGCTACCACAGTATAATGAATTGCAATAGTCTAAGCGGGAGGTGATAAAAGCACAAACAGCATGAATGGCCATCTCTAAAGATTTTTGATTTAAGAAAGGTTTGATTTTTGATGGCAGGTGAAGAAACTAGAACTTATAACAGATGAGATATGTTTGACAAAGTTTAAGGACTCATCAAACAAAACACCCAGGTTCTGTACACATGAAGATCTAAACACTGATAAACTACCCAGATCTAAGCTGGTTGCCTGAGAATTGTCAGAGGAACCAAAAACAATAACCTTATTCTCATCTTTATTTAAATTAGATTTAAAATTTAAATTTTAAATTTAAATTATTAAAATTTGGGGCCAGCCAGAATTTAACTTCATCTAAGCATTTTAGTAGAGAAGCAAATGCAGAGTAATCATTTCTCTTGATAGGTAGGTAAATTTGGCTATTGTCTGCGTAAAAATTAAAAGACATCCCATGTCTTCTTAGAATGGATCCCAGAGCATGTACAAAGAGAAAAGAGATGTTGCCAAAATAGAGCCTTGAGGAAGACCGCTGGTTAGATGAACAACAGAAGAAGAAAAGGTACATAATTTGACTTAAGAATTTTCTCTCAGTGAGGTATGAGTGAAACCACTTAAGGACGTTCCTTTTATCCCCACATAAGACTCTAATCAAGATATCAAAGTCGAGTGGTCAACAGTGTCAAATGCTGCTGATAGATCTAAAAGCACGAAGAGTCCAGATTACAAAAATAGAAATACTGTTGCAACTGAGAAAAGACACTTATTAAAAAGAGACATCAATCCCAGCCCAACATAATCAACAAGTAATTAAAAAAAAAAAATTAGGGTGTATGAAATCAAAAGAACAAAAAGATGATTTGATATGAACAATGGTATCTTTAAGTAGTTCCAGAAAAATAGGTTTAAAAACATCCCAGGAAGGAAAATGCAACGGTGGGATACAGGGTTCAGTATGAGAAGGGCTTATGTTGGGTCTCAAATTAGAGATTTTATCAGTGAAAAATCTAAAGAAGCTTTCATGTAGAGCCTCAGAAGCAGTAGAAATTGTATTAACCGGGTGATTCACAACAGAAATAATAACTGAAAGAGTCTAGAGTGATTTTCCATGATTAAATTAGAAAAATACGTAGCTTTGGAAGACTTAATAGCACTGATAAACCAATAAAATGTCCTTAACTGTAATAAAATATGTAAATTGTCCTTTTTCTATTTACCTTGGCCTTTCTACAAGCTTGTCTTAAAAGTTGAATCTCAGAATTGAGGCACGGTTCCAATTTAAGTTTAGGCTTATAAGGCTTGACCGAAGTAGTGACATTGAGAGTATCCAGTATCCAGAGAGTATTTTATTTTATTTTTTATGATACAAATCCTTGCAAAGCAACATTACTGATTTTTTTTTTTTACTATATTTAGTAGAACCTTATCAGTGGTGACTGTCAGTTTATGTGCATATGACAAGACTTTTCAGAAAAATTAATGCAAGATGTAGTCAACGAGACGATGAACACTATTAACAGCAATTATAATATGATGCAATCACACTGGTAGCAATATTTCTTAGTTTGGTATGTTGTTTCAGGGTTAGCATCATCTGAGGTCCTCTGAAGGGTTGGCATCATCTCTTCTCAGGTGTTCTGGATCCAGACTGTGGAAAAACAGAAAAACAAATAGAGATATAATTAGCGTAGCTGTGCATATTTTCTGCACTTCCTGATTTTGCCAAGTCCGATGTGTTCCTAGGTCAACATATTTTGTTGACCCTGGAACAACATTTTACTCCAAAAATATATTCTTAACCATATCCCTACACCTAAACCTAACCTTAACCATGAGTAATCCCTAAAATCAGAGGAAATGATAGATGAATGACACTGATGTACAAGCACCAAACACTGATTTTAAGCATAAACTTCACAAAATCTATAAACTGGTTCTTCAAATCTGATTGGTTAATCACAATGTTGTTCCAGGGTCAACAACGATGTTGTCCCAGGAACATGTCTCACTTGGTAAAATCAGGTTAGGCATATTTTCTAGACCTGATAAGAACTCTAGCCACTACATTTTGGACTACCTGTAGCTATTTGTTGAAGATGCAGGACAACCACCTAGACGTGCATTACAATAGTCCAGTCTAGAGTTCATGAATGCATTAACTAGCTTTTCTGCATCAGAAACATGTAACATGTTTCATAGCTTGGAAATGTTTCTAAGATGGAAGAATGCTGTTTTTGTAACATGGGAAATATGGTTTTCAAAAGACAAATTGCTGTCTAATATAACACCCAGATTTTTGACTATAGAGGAAGTAACATTACACCTGTCTAGTTACAAACTGTAGTCTACTAGATTCTGTGTACTGTTTTTGGTCCAATAAGTGATATCTCTGTCTTATCCAAATTTAATAGGATAAATTTATTAGTCATCCAATATTTTAAATTTCTTACACACTCTATTAGCTTAGATAATTTAGAAGTTTTATCTGGTCTCGTTGAGATATATAGTTGATTATCATCAGTATAACAGTGGAAACTAATCCCGTATTTTTTAATAATATTACCAAGGGGCAACATGTATATTGAAAATAGCAGAGGACCTAGGACAGATCCTTGTGGTACTCCATATTTTACTGATGATAAATGAGATGACTCCCCATTTAAATAAACAAAATGGTAGCGATCAGACAGGTAGGATCTAAACCATCCTAAAGCCTGCTCTTGAATACCTGTATAGTTTTGTAATCGATCTATAACTATATGTCATGATCTATGGTGTCGAACGCGGTACTAAGATCAACTAAAACTCGCAATGAAATACAGCCTTGATATGATGCAAGAAGCAAGTAATTTGTAATTTTAACAAGTCTAGCCAGGAATAGTTTAATAGACGAAGTTGTTGGTCAACATCCACGTCAGGTAATGGTTAATTACCTACAGGATTCCATGGAGTGCTGGTAAAAGTTTTAGTTTTAGTTTGTTTTAGTTTTCATAGTTGTGGCGTTATTACCAATAAATTCAGTGAATTGTTGAATTAAGTCCTTGACTGGGTGAGGAGGATGATAAATCACCTCTTACAAATTAGGGCTATTCCATGTAAAGATGTAAAAGCTGAGCTTCAAAGCTAGCAAACAAGTTTACTAGAACTGACCAACATCGAACAAACAACAAGCTTTTTTAAATTGTCACTAATCCACCCCATCATCTGTTTAGACAAGGAGAGTTAAAAAAAATTTACAATCAGTTGGAACTAATTCAGAGAAAGGGGTAAGATCCCCAACCTTTTTCCAGGATTCAGTGATAAACATAAAATCCAGACTACGAGAGGAGAAGAAGTAATTTAACAACAAGGTCTTATTCACCAAAGAACTAGCATTGATCAGAGCCAATTTGGGTGAAGGGATAATATCCGGAGAGAACAAAGTTTTTCTCAGTGAGCGCAGGTGACCAGGAATTGCACCATTTTGTCGACGACAGAGGCCAATCCAAGGGAAACCATCCAGGGAGACAGGCACAGGGCAAGAACAGGTCAAAGCCATCGGAAAGCCAAGTTGCGCGGTTGCCATTACTCGACACAAAGGAAGGGTTCAACGAGAAACTAGTCTGAAGATGTGCATTCAGTTTGGTAATGAATCCTCCCCCACATTTTTCTTAAAATGTGGGCGCTTAGGGTTGCTCTGGAGTTGAGGGGCTAGTTAACTCGTGGGACTTAGAAGATGAAGGAGGGCTGGAAGGGCCCAGAGGAGGTGAAAGAGACTTGAGACACGATGGAGAGCTGGACAGGACCAGCGAATTCTGGGGTGAGGATAGAAGCCAAGAACTCTGGAGGTAGCGCCATGTCCAAGAGCGCTGAGACAGCAGCAGCCGGCAGGCTTGAGTCAGACAATTCCACATATCACTCCAGAGGAAGACCATCTTGCCGGATGGAGCAAAGTAAATCTTCAGTCCATTTCATTTTCTTGTTTTTTAGGTCCTGTCTTCTTTCACTGGTTGCTGGGGAAATGTGCTTGAAGGAGTATGAAGGAGGCAGATAGTAAAATGAACAGAGTCTTTAATAAATCCATGTTGGAGAAATAGTGAAAACCACCACCTTCAATGACAGAGACAAGACAAAGTAACTGAGGAAAGGCAAGGCTATAAATACTACACCAAAGATGGACTAAATGAATACAGGAGGAAAACAATGAACTAATCAAGCAGCAAAGGAAAACTAAGTCTAGGCAAGGAAAAAGGGTAGACAGAACATACACTTGACAGTCACAGCTTGCAGATGACCACTACACAATATTAAAACCAGATTGGCAGAAACTGTGTGTATTATGCCCCCTTTATTTTAATCATTTAGTAGTCTAACAAATAATTGAATGACAATGAGAGATCTTTAAAATGTATTATACACTACCCTGTGGAAAGGATATTTGTTTTGATAGCTCCAAAATTCACAACATTTTTGTTTTAGTTATTTTACACAACATTCTGCTTCCACAAAAAGGAAATGATTCCCCTGTGACAACTTTAGGACCTCCAGCATCTCTTTTGTCTTAATTACTCCTTTTACACACACAGTACACTGTGGTTAATGGCTGAAATGTGGATGGCTCTGCTCTTTATGTCCACCTGCATGGAAGATAAATACAAGGCCTTTAATTCCACCCATGGCTCTTCTTCTGACTGAGTCAGCCCGCTTTCAGAGAGGAGATACCACGAGGGCTGCTGAGGCAGCACATTCATTTTTGTTGTTTGTGTGCGGTTTTTCACGCTTTGACACACACTGTCAGATCACATCCTCTATAATGAGCTCCGGACCGATAGCTCCTGTAACACTGGTCCTTTAATTCAGGAGACACTCACCCTATCAATGGATTCAGAACTAAAGCATGGTGTCACAGCCAGCTGAGAAAAATTCAATGAGATGGACATCAAGATCTAAACAAAAGCAAGTCAACCAGGATAACACAGCTTTGGACTTTACTAATGTTTGGCGGTTGTGCAGATCAAAAAGCATGTCTGCTTGAAATAAAGTACTGTATTCATTAAAAAAAAAAAAAGCCAAGGCGATCAACTGCTTTTTCTTACCTAATTGATTAATTCTTACCTAAATGTTGCAGCAAAGAAGGACCCTCCTTGCCTCAGGTTCACCGTGAAGGACAGACCTTGTTGTCCATTAAGGTGTTCTGCAAGGTGAAGTCTAAAATAGTTAGGAGGAAATGTGGCAATGTGTCCAATTTCCTGCAGCCTACGGTCCATTCAGGCAGGTGACAGACTTATGTTCTTGCTGATGAAAAAATTGTTTAATGAGATTTTTTCCTTGCATGCTGTAATAGCAATGATCAGTTTAGGACAATAGACGTTGATGAAAAGTAAATCATTTATTATCCTGCAGGCATAGAAGCTAAAATGACGGTTTTATGTGAAGGCCAACATAAGGACACTGGATGGGAAATGTCAGTTAGATCTTAATTTTCAAAGACTAGGTTAGTCTTCATTGATTTAGAAGTTTCTAGTGTTTGCTAATGAAATAAATTTCGGGGGGCAGGTAGGAATGGGTGCATTCAGAGTCTAAGGACGTGTAACAAGATGTCCTAACTATGGCCAATGCAACAACAATCCAAAGACAATAAATTATTATAGTTTTGTCTGTTGTTCTAAAATATTAAGTTGTACTGGGTGGAGAATACATGAACATTCATGATTTTTCCTGTTTTTCATGTTAAGGCATTACAGCTCTAAAAGAATTTGTTCTCCCAGACCCTTTTCAGAGCAGCATGCATTTTATAGTTCCATCACTACTGTCACGCTCGCTGATCCATATTGCATCAGGTGAAAAATATGTTTGCCACTTTTCTGATCTCTAAACACATTGTGCATTGTGATCCACTAAGTGTATCATTTTGGTGAAAAAAAGGACTGGAAATGTAAATAGGCTACTCCTGCTAATGCATGTAAAAAAAATTAAGCTTTCATTTGATATTAAAGTCTTTTTATGAAAACACAACTGAAACTTTATATCACAAAGGTACATTTTGGCAAAGTTATCAAACAAAACACTTCCAAAGACTTAAAACAGGTAAACCAGAAGTATACAAAAATATTTCATGCCAGTTGGCTTATTTATTTAAATGGAGCAAATCCATAAAGCTGGCAGCTGATTGGCTGTAAACATTAAATCATACACAACACAACATAAAATATATAAATTGATGTGCATAGTTGAACAGTTACAATCTAGATAAGCTTTGTTCAATGCTGATTTCCACACGTTTGGCATGTAATTTGCCTACTTATTTGAAATCAGTTTCTGTAACACAGAGACCATGCACTCATTTTTGCAGTCGCTTAAACAATGTAAGCTTGACAGTGAGTTAATTACTGGACACAGTGGAGAGAAAATTACACTTCATATTCACCTGTCAACGGAAATGACTTCTAAATAAAGAAGCATCAGTCAGATTAAAATCACATGACCATAGCATTTACGGTACCTAGAAACATGTGCACGTATTCACCGTACTGATACTCAAACTGATACAGGGGGGTCAAGCAGAGGTACCGTAATGTTTGGGAATGTAAGGATCAGGCCGGAACACAACTTCACCATTGTTCAGGAGGGCCAGAAAACACACTCAAAATGTGATTTTATTGTTAGTTTCACTTTTTATTTAGGGGGGGGGGGGTAATTTTGTGAGATTTGTAAGTTTATCACTCAAATATTTTTTTTATGGGGGTATGAATAACAGCACATATGGTTCTAAAATATACCATATTTAAGGTGCAAATAAGCTGCATTCATGCTATGTCGGAAATATCATAATTATGAGAAAAGCAGCTCTGATTTGTACAGTAAATTCTAGTTAAGTAGTTTTTTCAATTCAATTGATTATTGTTAATGTCTTAATAATGCAAAAATAATCAAAAAATAATATATAGACGTACAATAGTTTTAGCTAGCACAAATTTGCATAACTTTCTAATGCCATTTTCATCACGACGTTGTGGATTTGTCCATTAATTACCCAAATCACACAGATACATTTTGCCATATAGTGTTGCCATAGAAACGTGTAATTACAAGTCCAAGGACATGAAATGCTCCATCTGGGTTGTCATCTACTAATTTCAGTAATGAATGAATGCAGAATATTTCTATTATATATCAAAATATCAAAAAAGTAACTCTGTGACACTCACTAACTGTATACAGTAGGTGGTCAGATGTTCTTACTTCCACTGAAGTAGATTATTGGATAACTCTCAGATATATATATAGTGTATATAGTGTCTATATATATGTGGGTGTGTGTGTCAATCAAAATCTATGAATAGGAAAGTTCTGATTTGTTTTGCAATCCTGAATCAGCTACCTGTAGTTGCTTTAAATTAAGCAATTTAGTTTTAATTACAGTTAACAACTCTTCAATTAGTTTCATGCATATATGATTACCTCTCTGTTGCTGTTAGTCACTCCACTCTTTTGCCAACTTGTGGATTTTGAAGGTTTTTAGTCTAATTGAGTACTTATTTGGAGATTAGTTCTTATTAATGAAGCTAAATTTGAACCCAGGCTGTTTAATCAGCTCGATTACAGGAGATTTAAGCGTGCTATATTTTTCTACCATGAATAAGGTCGAGCATCAGGCACGTTTGGTTCAGTTACGATGCCGCTCTCACTTTCAGCACTTAGTGTCCGAGTCTCCATGTGTAGACTTGTATGTAAAAACTGTGATGTTAACCGAACTCACCGATAAATCCTATTACTTCCTCAGCAAGTAATATGCCATGATGGGTTTAGTTCAAGAGGCCTCATCTTGAAATGGCGCCTCTTTGGGGGGGTTCTGCTTACCCTGACACTTCAGACCCATCTCAAATGGATGACAGCATGACGGTACTTTGCCATTGCCCAAAAAAATCAATAGCCTACACTTTTGAAATCTGCTTTGACATGTGTTGCGGTGAAGCTAAAACTTCATGATTTATAGCTCGTGAAGAATGTCAACCTTCATGGCCTGAAGGTCTGGCCGTGCTCTGAAAGAGAGAAAGCAAAGAGACACAGACGAGATGCTTTGCTAGCTGGTCTGAATTCTAGGGTCTTTATAAAAAAAAAAAAATTAAAAAAAAAAAAATATGAAGTTTGAAATATTCAAGAATGTAGTTCTGCAAAGCCACACAGACAATCTTGTCAGAGTATTTTGAAAGCATTAGCACCATTTGCATTTGGTACAAAAGTCATGTTGATGAAAACATAATGTCTGAGATTAAATCTCACTGAAGCAGAACTTTTGCATGCTTGCATTTTAATCAGAACTGTGGATGGACAGTTGGTTGAATAAATAATAGTGGAATTAGAGAAAGACTGTCACTGCCATATGTGCAAAGAGAAAGACTGCACTGATTTCATGTTTCCAATACAAGCCTGTGGATTCTTGACTTGTGAGACAATGATTTACTGTTGGATTAAAACGAAGCATATGTTATTTTCTGCAGCATGCATACAGGTGAATGTTGTTCATGCTTATATTTAGCAAAACAGTGCCACCCGGAGTGTGTGATGGGAATTACACCTACTGTTGCTGCATCAATAGATGGCGCTATTGCACGAAGTATCAGGTCAGTAACTGTAGGACAGCTTGTGCTCTGGAGGTGGACTGAAATGATCTCATCAGCAGTCTTTTAGAGACCTCTGCATGTGTTTTCTGAAAGACAGGAAAAATGGTTATCTCGGTTTAATTCAAGCACCCAGTATAGCTAATCGGCAGAGTTTGCTGTGTAATCAGGAGATAAGAGCCATAAGAGAAGAAATACCATTCTGAAGCATTTGAAACTGTTAATTTAAGAAGTGCACTGTGAGCTTTGCAGATTTTTAGAATGATTTACTCATTCTAATGGGCCTTTAGGGAACTAATTGGATCTTGAAGCTCTATAAGACCTAAATCAAGCCTGCCGCTTCAGATAACTGGAGATGCGGTTAGCAGTTTTTCATCTGCTGAGAAATGGAGTTCAAAGAAAGACAGAGAGAGGGTTAGAAAATCTCCTTTTTACACACAGATTCGTGTCTTCATGCATTCATATTCTTTCTCTGTCTCTGTCGTTTCACACAAAGCGTCAGTCATGAGTGAGTGATTGCCTGTGGATGTGATGGATATATTGGTTTGGCTGTAATTCAAGGCAGAGGATTTAATGTGTGGAAGCGGCGAGTGAGTCATCAGGTCACACAATAATTCAGCAGCTGTTTCCTTTTGCAGATGCAAATAGGTTGCCAAACATTAGCCTGCGGCAATCTCTCCTCGACTGCTTACATCTCTGTATTCATATGTTACAGTTGTCATATTAATAATGGCTTTATACAGAGCAGGATTACATACTCATTTGAGAGAGTAGGACCCAGTGTGTTGTCTTAACGTCTTTAATTTATTTCCGATGTGTCTGTTCAAATTACAAGGACAGTTTAACTAAAAAAATATAATTCTCAGAATGTAGAAGCTGGTCTTTAAATGAACATGCACTGCAGGAAATGACTTTCTTTTTTTTGTCTTGTTTGCCGGTACAAATGTGTAAAAATATTACATTTAGGCTACTGGAGCTCCAAAATGACTTTAGATTTTCTGTCTTGTTTTCTGAAAATGTATGCTTTAAATAAGTCTTTCCCTTTAATTTATTTTTCCTACCGCATTGGGGAATATTTTGTTTTTCTTGTTTTATTATGAACACTTAATACTGATATTCTGTTTCTTTTTTTGTCATTTTTTTTTTGATAACAAGACTTCTCTTTTCATATTCCACAGAAATACATATGGATTTAGAACCTGAGTGTGAGAAAATGACAGAATTTTCTTTTTTTTTTCTTTTTTTTGAGTTAACGATTCCTTTTAGGCATCAAATCACACTAATGAGGTGACAATTTAAGTTGTTACTTGATTCCATTTTTGTCTGTCCTGTCATGAAGGCTTCATGCAGACAATGTCTTATGTGATGCCTGTTAGCTGTCAGACGTGGTCTGTTGTGAGTTTATTTTCCATCTTTCCTAAACTTCATTTAACACAAGCACTGACAAGAACATGAGAACATGAAGCAAAACATCTGCAGTCTCTACACACTAGCTTTTAAACCAGTTTAGATCAAGCTATTTTCAAACAATTAATTTATTTTAATGTCAGGCACATGATCACATAATTCAACTTTTTTTTTTTTTCATTTAGATTTTTGTCTTTGTCTCCAGGATACACTAGCTATTTCTTATGAGCACTTGTGTTGAATGAGACAGATGCCTTCTTTATAGTGTGAATGTTTGGTTTGCCCAACCTTGCCTCTTTTATGAATTGTTCCAGACATCACAGTGCAGCAAACTAGATCCTGTCAGGTGTTTTGTACCTCAGTATCATTCATGTACAAGGTGTCAAATGGCCTATTTGAGAATCACATAAACCTAATAGGTTGAGATAAATTCTGTTTACCCACACGTGTCTTTAAACAGCGCCCTTTACTTCCCCTTTAATTAGGTGCTGAAAAATAACGAGATGTTAATGAATTGTTCCTCGTACCCTATGCCTAACAGATAGCAGTTAATTATTCCGCACTCTTCCGTCTTCCTTTCCTCCAGAAAAACATCCAGCTGTCATAAGATGCTGAAGATTTACCTCCTAGTCATCAGGAGTTTGATAAAGCTGTAACCCATCACTCTCACTAAACTTTTTTTTTTTTTAGCATTTGACCCTGTGCTGGGAAATATATTAACACTGCGGCATCTGCACAGGGGAATCAAAGCAAGTGCTGTGCTTTGCAAATGTAGCCCTGATAAGAGACAGAGCATGCTTGACATGAGCAGGCCACAAACTTGGAGCTGTCTTAAATATGCTCCATATTATTCAGTGGGGATGTGATGCTGAGATGTGTGCATAGCTTTATCTTTTTACATGTACAACACTGTAAAGATGCTTTGACACAATCAGTGTTGTATAAAGCGCTATATGAATAAGTGAATTGACTTGACTTGACTTGATTATATGTCGAGATGTGTTAAACAGCAACATTTATGAAAAAAAAAAAAAACATTTTTGGCCAACAGATATTGTTAATAATCACCTGTATAAGATAACAACATTGCATTGTGATGGAAATGTGAGACCCTGACACTAATGCAATGTCACCATTGTCCTAAAAATGTATGATGTGTGTCTCCCGTGTTTGCACATCTGATCGAAATCATCAGATCATTATCAGAGAGATGCATGAACTGAATTGGTCTGTCAGATAAGGGATAAATCCAGTTAAGTTTTTTAATTAAGACACATACAAGCATTTATACAGTTGGGCTTTCATGGCAAGTAAACACATTTGCACCTTCTAATTATGGTCATATATATATATATATATATATATATATATATATATATATATATATATATATATATATATATATATATATATATATATATATATATTGTTATATTAAATTAACTGTAAAAAAATTATTGAAAAATGCTTCATGGTAATGATTTTTGTTTGTAATTAAAATAATGATTACGAATTGTAAAGAGATAACTGAATCAAAATTGTGAATAATGACAATTAATCAATATATATATATCAAAATATAATCAAAATACACAAGGCAGTTATTTTTTTCCTCAAACATATTTAAAAGAAAGTAAGACTTTAAAAAAGATATTAATACATCTATACAGCAAGTACACATTATATTGATCAAAAGTGACAGTAAAGACATTATAAATGTCACAAAAGATGTATATTTCAAATAAATGCTTTTCTTTTGAACTTGGTTTTCATTACAATCCTGAAAAAATCACAGTTTCTTCAAAAATATGAAGCAGCAGAACTATTTTCAATAAATAATATGGGTAAAGTTTTTCATTACTAGTTATATAGTTTTTTTAGAAGCTACACAACATTTTTTAATCGGGCACTCATCACGAGCACACGCGCGCGCGCACACACACTGTTCCGCTCGTTGAGTGTTTACGGTAGCTCGCGCCTAGTTTCGTACAGAGTGTAGTAGTTTAATCGCTCATTTTGTGAGCGTAGGTTGACAGCTCTCTCCTTGTAGTTGATTCGTCCCGGTACTTCACGTCAAGATTATGGGCTTTGATCTAGACCGTTTTGAAGGTCCCGTGGATCCGGACTTAATCTGTAAACTGTGTGGGAAAGTTTTAGAAGATCCTCTCAGCACTCCGTGCGGACATGTCTTCTGCGCCGCGTGCGCGCTCCAGTGGCTCGCCAAAGTCAGCCGCTGCCCTGTCCAGTGCCAGAAGATCTCCACCAAAGAGCTGAACCACGTCCTGCCCCTAAAAAACCTCATTCTCAAGCTGGACATCAGATGCGACCACCGTGAACGAGGCTGCAACCGGGTAATGAAGCTCCAGCATCTGCCAGAGCACGCGGAGACCTGCGAATTCTCTCCGGTCAGTTGCGGGAATAAAGGATGCGACGCGGTGCTCAGCTTGAGGGATGTGGCCTCACATATGCGGGAGGAATGCGAGCACAGGGCGTTGGATTTCTGTAAGGATGGATGTGGACTCGCGCTGACCCTCAAGAGGTCGGAGGAGGACCACAGCTGTCTCCAGGCTCTTAGGACACACAGCGGTCTCCTCCAAAGCAAAGTGCTGAGTCTGGAGAAGGAGCTGAAGCGCCAGTCTCTGAGCTTCAGTAAGAGGGAGAGATCTCTCCTCTCCAAACTGTCCGCGCTCCACTGCGAGCTGCACATCACAGCGCTCACATTTCAGAGGAAAATCACCGAGTACAAGAGCAGGATTGACGCGCTGTCGAGCAGCTGGATGCCCCTCGAGAAGGTCAGTCACGTTGTGAACTGAGTGAACAATGTAACAGAAATCAACCCTCTAAAACTGTAAGTCAAATTAAAGTGACAACCTGCAGCCAAGTTAATTAGCTTGAACTTTGAATTTAATTACTGCTCAAGTTGAAATTTGTGAACTCGAGTAGACCTGAAATTAAGTGAAATCCGTGGGAACAAAAGGTACTGTCAAAACATTTTACTCAAACTTGCAGATTAATAACCTTCTACTGACAAGGCCTACCATGAATGTGTTGTGCTGGAAAACAACTATAAAGGGTGGATAAAATTGCCCTAATTTAACATTGAACTGTGGGGCATGTTGTGACACTTTTCTTTTGAGCAGAGTAACTCTTTTGAAATATGCAATATTATAGGCTAATTAATATCCCTCATATCACACTTGAAAACAAATGGAAACATACAGAAATTGTTAAACCATTGGCATGGAATTTACTGTAATTTTTATTATGCTGTATAAACTTCTTATTGTATTTTTTGACATTTACGTCAAGCAGTTTTGTGTTCTCTTTTTCACCCAAGAGCAAATATAACAAAAATATGAAGATTTAATAATAATTATAATAATAATAACCTACAACACTTATATGACACGGTTGGAAAAAAAAAACATTAAATTTTTAAATAAAATTTGTACATTTTAGTCAAACTCAAAGTCAATTCTGCCATACAGAGAATTGAAATTGTGTTATTTCCAGACCCTCGGTGCATAAAGATAGCACTAATCACTCTCAAAACAATATAAAATAAAAAATAATTACAGATTAAAATATAATATAAAATACAAATATAGAAAATAAGGACATGCAACAAAAGGATAGATAAAGTAGCACAAGGCACATAGATAGATAGACTTTAGACAAAAATGCAAAAATGATACGTACACAGCTTGTCACCGAGGCAGTGCCAGAGGGACATCTTTGCACTGGGTTCTCACCTAAAAGGTTCACAGCAGGGCCTAAAATGGATAGTTGACCCACTATGATTGACTTTCTTTTGTGAAACTTGAGAGAAAATAGTTTAAGGAATAACCAAACAGTTTGCATTCCCATTGACTTCCGTTATATTTTCCTGACTGGAAAGTGGAAGTCAACAGGACCTGAAATAGTTTGGTTACCAACATTCTTCAAAATATCTTCTTTTGTATTCTGCACAAGAAAGTCATACTGGTTTTGAACTGGAACAGCATGAGGGTGAGTAAATGATGACAGAATTTAGATTTTGAGGTGAACTATGGCTTTCTACTACTCTAAATATACAAATATGCAACTTTTGGAGGTAGATAACGTACACCAAATGTCTTTTTAATGGTACTGTCCCAGTGACAAGCAAACATTTTTGCAGTTTTTCTAGCAGTGTATAGTTGATACAGTATATAACTCTTGTGAAAACGTCTTTGTTACAACTATAGCCTTGATCTCCCATCATAATTAAATGTTTGCTGGAATCCACTTGTTGTTATTGTTTAATTCTGCACCTATGTGAAAAATCATTAATATGAAGTATTTTATATAATATGATTTTACTGGAGATGGATCCACGCTGAAATCATCAAACCAGCACTGTCAGTTCATTTTCATGGCAGTTTAAAGCATTCACACCTGAATGATCTAGATCTGAACAAGAGAAACAGAACTTGAACGTCTTCATTCTGTATTCAAGTGCTTTCACGTAATTACACTGCCTTTTCAAGCAATCTAATAGTGAGGGAATGGTCTGTGAAACCAACAAAATTAAGACTCAAGTCTAATTGATTCGACAGGAGGCATGTCTTGTGGACTTCAAGGACATCATATGGAAACAAAAGAGTCCTTTCCTGTTCTCTCTGCGCTGTGGTTGAGGCAGCGGACGCTAATCAAGAGCTCATGATGCTCGTCTCTCTCATTGTGACAGATTTCCGCCTGCAGCTGCCATTTCAGCTGGGGATGCCACTGCCAGGACTGTTTGATAGACAGCTCACTTAAGTTCAGATATTTTAAGGCCAGCTTAAATCTGTCATTCTTGATAAGTCTCAGGCCCTGCCTTGATTTCCTCTCGGCCACATCTGCCTCATGACAGCTGATCAAACCCAGCTGCTGAGAGATTTTGACGTCTGTCATAAAGTAGTGTTACAAATATTTGCCTTTCCCTTGTACATAACAAATATTGTTAAATGATACAATTAAATTGAGTTTAGCAATACCTAGGGTCTAATATAAATTCACTTACCAGCCATAAATATTTATAGCTTTTCCCTAATCTGAAGGAAAGCAGTGTGATTTAATTCCTCTGTAAATTCTTCTACACACTTCACCATGTCCTGAATGCGGTGAACACCTGGCCACACATTCATCAATTATTTTCAGACATTTACAGTACCTCGACTGGGATTTTGCCAGGTGTCTCTGAGGGTGTGATTGGTCTCAACTGCTTGATATATGATAATCCTCTGAATCTCATGTGGCTTTGCCGTCTCATTAGGTAGCAAATGGAGAGAGCCCTGCTTTTTAGGGGAGAGATGTTTAGTAGGGTCATTGAAGCTGGGTTGAAACCTGCTGTAGCAGTCTGTTGCAGCATCTGAAACATGTAATTTCTCCTTTCTGTACATCTCTTTCTGTCCCATCTCTCGAACACAGGGTGAAGAAACAAGGAGCCTCAAAGTCACCCTCCACAGAACATCATCAGGATCCCTTGGATTCAGTATCATTGGAGGGAGATTGTCTGGGGTATGTAAGCTTACTGTGCAAAGATCTACTATGTAAGATGCATTTAGATCAAAAATATGCAATTTTATCATGCTTGGTGAGCATGCTTTTGAGACATGTTCACCATTTACATGCAATGATATGGAAGTAATCAGCTTGGACACTCTATAGTTAGTGCTATAATTAACTAACTTTAAATTATAATGGCAAAAGAAAGTTCTGAAATGTACATTATGTAATTGAATTCAGGTTGACTGGGACACATTTTGCCATTGAAATGACTGGGGGAAAGTATCCCAATCAACCTGAATTCACCCTGTTTGTATATACTGTATATAAATGACAGACATTAAAACATAATGCTATGGGAGACATTTAAAAAGTGGGTTAGTTTGTCTTTTAGCCACAGAAGGCTTTTGTGCAGTCTTTCCTAACTCAACCAAGCCTTCCACTGTAGAAAGAAAAACAAAATCTGCAACTGAGCCACATGTAAAAAGATAATTGCAGATTGCACAGTTTGAGCTCCACACAGTTCTCTCGAGTACATTGTGTGAAATGCGAGCGTGGGAGTCATTAAATTCTCACATAGATTGTGTCCAAGTGGAGAGAAGAGAGCAAGCTGTGGGTTTGGCTTTCGCTCGCATCACATTCTCTTCTCTAATCTAGTGGAGAATCACCGCAGGCTGTTTACCACCTGTTCAGTCTTAATGGACAGCAATAGTTAACCTTTTTGCCATGCAAGTTTATGCATGCTGTACACAAATGTATGCATAGAGAGCGTGCCTTTGAGTCAGGTTCATGCTCCATTCAGAATTTGTTAAAAGAGTGCCTTTTATATTTCAATTTAATTTCTAGAATGGAGTCAAACTATGAATGGCCTTACGAGATAACAGAAAAGTATCTGTTCTTTTTTTTTGTTGAATTAATTGAAGTCTTATTTTGTGTGACTCTTTTAAATTTCATTCAATTACAATTCAGCAAATTCTACTTCTTGACATTGCTAATTTTATTTTTTGATTTAATGTAAAAAAAAATGCATTTTAATATATAATGAATAATTTTATTTTATTATCATATTTCATTTATTA
Source organism: Carassius auratus (assembly GCF_003368295.1). Taxonomy (NCBI): domain Eukaryota; kingdom Metazoa; phylum Chordata; class Actinopteri; order Cypriniformes; family Cyprinidae; genus Carassius; species Carassius auratus. Next base: position 39,198 of record NW_020523358.1, read on the forward strand.
TTACAAAGGTTTATGTTCAAAGCCATCCATATTGGCTAATATATTTTGTATTTTATATATTGTATTTATGCAGTCATTATTAAAAATGGCAAAGCAGCTTTATTTCAAACTTTTATGCATTTAGCATTATTCATCTAGTATGTTCTTCGATAACAAACATAGTTATGGATCTTTTGTTATTAGTTATTGATCGTTTATGGTACTTTAAACATTCAGATATGAATTCGATTATTTTAATAAATCAATAATAAGTTTTATTAAAACGTTTAAATGTTTGATTTTAAATACTTATTAGTAATTCTATAGTCACCTTGTGAATCTGCTGTGGCCCCCTAATTGAGAAACTCATCATAAATGAAGATTATCTAACAATTTATTGATTTCTTTATGCAAGCTGAATTCAAACTAATTTCAGCTTAAGTTTATTTTAATGAACTAGTCTAATTTTTCAACATTTGCTTCTATGTAAGGAACCAGAGCAGAATTGGGATATCAGTGATGGCATCTATGTATCCAAGATAGTGGAAAACGGAGCAGCTGACAAGGCCGGACTGCATGTTCATGACAGGATCATTGAGGTTTGTTTTTATGAATTAAACGGCAGCTAGCACAAGTCCTTCGCAAAGTTCGAAAAGTTTTTTCTTAGACAGGATGAAGGCCAAAATGCTGGATACACTCAAACTTCACACTATGGAAGAAAAAGGTCACCAAGACAATCACTAGACAGATGAAAGCCAAAGGAGATAGACATCATACCGCTAGTCTGAGCTGCTCAACTGGTGCCAATGTTTTCACAGTCTGTCTGTTAGATTTGTCAGATCCAGTCAGACTAACAATGTTGGCGCCATTGTAAGTTGATTTCACACTGGGCGGACTTCTTTAAAATGGGTGTTAGTCTGTAGACTTTTTCAGATATTCATATTTAACAGGAACAAAGTGTGTCATATATAAAAGAGAATGTTTTCTGTTATGGCACACAACACAACATCAAGATATAGTAGCTTGTAAAAATCTACAAAATGTGACATCTGTGCCCATCCAGAATGCTGTTATAACATCAGCTATGTCACTGAATGTCTAAGAATAAATAAAAAAACATGTTTTCATTGAGTGGCCTCTTATACAAGCAGAGCAGAGCAGAGTATGATGATTTCTCTCTTGACTCACTTTGTCTCATGTGGGCTCTTTGCTGTTTGTCTTGACATGATGAACATAACAATGGCAGCAGTGCCTTTTGAAATGTGTGCATCACACTCGATCTGTTCCCCAAAGAGTGCATGATACAACCGTTGGTTTGTCAGCCATGTAGCTTTTGCGGTGGTCTCAGGGCTCTCTTTTATAAACAGAGAAGGTACAACGTGTTCAGAGATGACGTTTTAAACGCGTATGCAGTTATTTCTTTGTGATGCACATGTTTTGTGATGATTTAATTATTATAAAAAGTAATTCATATGATTTCTGTGGTATACTGCAGGTTTTCTGAAGTCACGAGATTGGATTTCTAGTGAAAATGTACTTGAATTTTACTTTGAAAATTCTTTTTTGTGCTTTTTTCCCTTCTTCTTTTATGCAGAATTTCTGACCAGAATTTCTGACCAAATGTCACATAAAATCAAACATTTAAGTATGCAAGGCATAAAATAGCATTAACATAATCCCAAAATGTGTGCTATAATGCCAATCTAATATAGCTATTTTAGCGGTAAAATCTGCTTGCCCTGTCACGTTGCACTGACATTTCGATGTGTTTGTGGACAGATTACCTAAAGGCTCTCCTGCATCTGCTAAAAGACATACCCAGGTGAATCACACACATTAAGCATGTTTGTGACATCTTGTAAATCTGGAAAAACAAACTATTGGAATGTTTTTCTGCTGAGTTAATATGCACGGGCAGGACAGCTGCAAGCACATTATTTTCCTCCTTCAGGTTTTGGGGTTACGAAAGCATTCCTCCACTGATACTTTCATCAAGCGCACTAGTGTTCAGAGGTTAAGACCACTAGCCTGGGAGGTCAGTGTCAGCAGGATAGCGATGATATTTTAGCCTACAAAGTTTTATAAAATGAAGAAAATAACTCCTATGTTCTCAGAAAACTCAAATTATGATCCATCAGCGAAAAGCCTGTGGGACCAAAAGGCCACTGAGACAAGGATGTGTCCTTATCTAATTGTCTAATGTTTTGTTTATGACCTGGGTGCTTTATGTAAAGGTCCACCTGAAGTTCACTCTATTCACTTGAGACAGACTTCTTTGATCTCGGTGTGCTGTTTATGCGAGTTAAACCCTGACACCGCCTTTCTCGACTTCAAATCTCCAACTGCTGCTTAGAATAATCACAACACGTGTTGAATTAGATTAAAGATACAGAGAAAAACATCAGAAAGGATCATGGAAAGATTAGAGAAATGAGGAAACAGGGCCCAGACGGGGGTCACTGATCCCAAAGCAAGCTCGGTGAATTAAGGTAATGCAAATTCTGTTGAGCCTTAGGACGGAAAACTGTGCTTTTGTACAGTTTGTAAGTTACATAATCGAGTGGCTGTTATTATTTCACACGAGTGGTATTGCCACATTGTACATTTTTCAGAATGTGCCTTTTGTTCTTTTGACATTTGGGGTTGGTAAGATGTTTTAATGTTTTTGAAATAAGTCTCTTAAGCTTATCAAATCTGCATTTATTTAATCAAGTATAGAGTAACGTTGTCAAATATTATTACAATTTAAAGTAACTGTTTTCTATTTTAATATCTTTTATATTGTAGTTTATTTCTGTGATACAAAGCTGAATTTAAGTGAACTTAAGTGTCACGTGATCCTCCAGAAATCATTCTAATATGCTGATTTGCAGCTTAAGAAACATTTACGATTATTGTCAATGTTAAAAAAAATTGCTTAATATTTTTTTTTTTTTTTTTTTGGATTTTTAGAAGAATTGAATGTTCTAAAGAACAGCATTTAAAGTTTGTCAGTTCACATATTCATCATGTTAAATGCATTATATTAAATATCATGGGTTTTTATCTGATGGTTATGATTTTAGGTTGTAATTGAAGAATACTGTATTTTCATATGGCAATTCTTGTGGCTACATCTACGGTAATGTTTTATGGCAGAAAATCTCAAAGCCATATATATATACCATATACCATATTTAAGCCATTTCTAGTCAGGTCATGATGACTCAGTGACATGTTCTTATCATATTCACATGCAAAGCATTTACAGTAATTATAGTTAAGTGCGTATAAACCTAATGAGATTAAATTGAAGAATGTGTTTCAGCAAAGGCACATTACATGACGGTTTTCTTGAACTCCAATCAGCTGCAGCAAAGGATTCATTAGACCCTGAAAAAAAGGAACAAACAGCATTTCATTCAGTTCAAACATGTTTCGAGGTTATATGATTAGAAACATCACAGGGATGTTAAATGAGGATGCCCTGATGGGCCGCATGAGGACATGTGGTAGCTTTGAACTATTCTAACCTCTATTCTGTCAAATGTTGATGGCAGCAGCATTTACACTGGAAACAACCTCAAGAAGTCTTGAGAATTTGGGGTCTGGATTGCATGATTTGACTTTATCTTATGACATACTATCGTATGATTTTAGCATGCTGAAGTCTGCATAGTACGCATCTCACAGTTATCTTTGAGATGTAAGCATTGGCAGAAGGCATTTTTACTAAGTGCAGATATCCCCACACCTAAAAATTGTCATGTGGTGCATTGTTGGTCATAAATGATTAATATATGTGTGTGTGTGTGTGTGTGTGTGTGTGTGTGTGTGTGTGTGTGTGTGTGTGTGTGTGTGTTTATTGGCTATTTACCTACATCATGAAACAATAAGATGGAATGAAGATCAGAATTGACATAAGATGATTAATTTGATATGGTAATCTCAAAACATCCATAAACAAAACCCGGGAGATGAGTTTCCCATCAGTCAGCATTCACATGATCTTTCAATGTAGATCTATAAACATTCCTTTGGTAATTTATCATCAAATGATTCATGTTGTGTTTATGCTGTCTTGTGTAAGAGATTAGCGGATGTAAATATCATGTGTCATTGACCTAAGAGTGTATCCTGGATATTAGGGGGTTTTAAGTCGTTCTTGGCCATTGTGTGCTTACCTGGGATCCACGATTACAAAATCGTGCAATATGCTATAATTTCTATGTAGGTTAATTTCTTTGCTCTTGAATGTCTAAAGCAATGGAAATTGCTTCCTTCTTTCACAGACTCAACAAAATGACTTTTGAACTAAAATTAAATATTTGCACATACACACAAATATACTGGTTATGAAATCATAGATATGAAGATAAAAGTCTATGTTGGAACGGATTAAACAAAATCAATAATAACTAGATTGAACTGAAATTAATTAAATAGAAGTTAACTTTTTATATTTCCTCCAGAAAATTAGCATGGTAACCATTATTTCATTGTTTTATGACCTATATGTTGCCTTAAATTATTGTTCTGTATGTGAATAACATTCACGCAGCTTTAACCATATAGCCACATAACTTTATACCTAGATATTAAAAAACTTGGTGGTATGATGGTAAATTTAGACATGTGTTTAAAGTGCCAGAACTGTTGGCTTGGCAAGCTCACTTTGAAAAGTTTGGAACAGAGAAGCTCTTGTGCTCCACAGATTTGATGTTCGTGCCTCTCAGGGAAGGAAAAAATTTGAGAAACTGTCTCAGTGGCCTGCAGTGCAATGTTTTACTCTTAAAAATCTCCTAGAAACCTTAAAAAAAAGACTCAGTGGTGTATTGCAACATAGTAATAATACTTTGTTAACAGTACTTAATTTATCTGTACTTTACTTTGACTTCACTACATTTCATAATTAAAATTTATTAGAATAAAATACTAAGAATATTCATTACAAAAAAATCAGAAGTCAGAAGAATGCACAGGTCAGAAGAAAGCAGGTTTGACGATGTTGTTGTAATGTGAACGCAATAATAATATGGTTGTTGTTGTTGTTGTTATAAAGTGCACGCAAGTTGATTTATTAGTTTATTAAAACTCAAAATTTCAGGCATTCTAAATTATGGAAGGCAAAAATGCTTATGAATGCTGTTTATAAACTCACATGGTTTGTTCGTGAATGAATAAGTCATTTGAAGAATCTGTTGAAGCTCAATGACTCAGTCATTAACAGTCACTTGCTGCCACCTACTGGCTGTTGTAATTTCACATTTCAACAATTTCTTCATGATTTCTGTTTTCATGTTGCATTACGTAACTTTTTTTAGTTTAAAATGTATATAATAAGCAAGTACACCATGAATCCTTTTTCCAAACCGTGTTTTTGGCTTGTCCTGAATCACTACGGTACACCTGTATTAAGTGTTTATATTCTGACTATTTAGACTGGTTCGGTATCTGCGGAGTAGCCCAGTATCTGTGTGATTCGCCATAGACAAACAGAAAGAAATAGCTCCAGCTACAATGTTCTTCCGCAAGACCCAAGCAGTTCTGTTTATTAACCGCTAGAGTACCAAAGGTTACAGACTACAGCTTTAAATTATTTCAAATTATATATTATAAATTATTATATTCAACATTTTATGTTAAAAACAAAACATTATGTATGCATCTGTAACTGCAGGTTAAATGCATCCATGTCCCCTCTGAGGTACATTAAACTGTAGGCTAAATGCCATTTCAGATGCAGATTTCAGAAATGTTTTCTTATGTTGGAATAAAAGACACTAAGTACCAGATGAAGTGCTTCTTATTCTTATTCAAAAATTCAAAATGGAAGAAAGAGTTCTAATTTTATTCAATTCAATGTAAAAGCAATAGGCTAAGTCAAGTCAAGTCACCTTTATTTATATAGTGCTTTAAACAAAATACATTGCGTCAAAGCAACTGAACAACATTCATTAGGAAAACAGTGTCTCAATAATGCAAAATGACAGTTAAAGGCAGTTCATCATTGAATTCAGTGATGCCATCTCTGTTCAGTTAAATAGTGTCTGTGCATTTATTTGCTATCAAGTCAACGATATCGCTGTAGATGAAGTGACCCCAACTAAGCAAGCCAGAGGCGACAGCGGCAAGGAACTGAAACTCCATCGGTGACAGAATGGAGAAAAAAACCTTGGGAGAAACCAGGCTCAGTTGGGGGGCCAGTTCTCCTCTGACCAGACGAAACCAGTAGTTCAATTCCAGGCTGCAGCAAAGTCAGATTGTGCAGAAGAATCATCTGTTTCCTGTGGTCTTGTCCTGGTGCTCCTCTGAGACAAGGTCTTTACAGGGGATCTGTATCTGGGCTCTAGTTGTCCTGGTCTCCGCTGTCTTTCAGGGATGTAGAGGTCCTTTCTAGGTGCTGATCCACCATCATGTCTGGATACGTACTGGATCCGGGTGACTGCAGTGACCCTCTGATCTGGATACAGACTGGATCTGGTGGCTACGGTGACCTCGGAATAAGAGAGAAACAGACTAATATTAGCGTAGATGCCATTCTTCTAATGATGTAGCAAGTACATCGGGTGTTATGGGAAGTGTTCCTGGTTCTGGTTTACCTAATTAATGCAGCCTAAAAATCCTTTAACGGATTTGGATATCCCTTAAAGTTTGTCTTGCATCCTTTAACATTAGTGAAAATTGCAAATAAATTGGTTGCAAAACTGTATCCACTCATGTGGATAAATAATAATAATTAAAAGACTGAATAAAGTCACAATACTGTATGTTATAGCCTGTGAGACAGCAATATTTTATACAGGTGTTACTAATGATTTTGTAAATGGAGATCAACAAACAAATATTGTATATAATATAGTGTTGTTTTTTGGTGGCCTGTTTTAATTTGAGTTTTAGTCTAGTCTTTGTGTGAAGTTTTCATTTTAATTTTTATTAGTTTTAGTCACGTTCATACTCTTTTTAGTCTAGTCAAGTTTCAGTCAACAATATTACATTATATTTAATTAGTCATCGTCACATGACCAGCATTTACGTTGCGTCTCATCTCGTTTTCGTCACGTGATAAAGGTTTGTTGACGACGATATTTAGTCATAATTTCCGTTGGCAAAAGCAACACTAATATAATGTGTGCATTACTGCCATTTGCCTAGGCATAACTTCTCACTTTTTGCCGACAATGCAAAGGCAGAGTACAGTAACTTCAAAATAGGACTACACATTTTTCTCAGGTTTACACTCTAGCGAGTTAAGGTCTTTTGTAGATTCATCCATTTACTACAGGTTAAAGTGTCCGGAACTTCCTCTGCATTCACCTCCAGTGAAATTGGACTCTGGTCTTAAGTTCAGCCTTGCTTTTCTTGGCATCCTCTGTTTTCTTGTGGAAAGTAGGCTGAACGGCCATTGTTTCTTTTAAGCCATTTTAAAACTTGAAAGTGCGATTACTCTCAAAGGAAGTACCTTCTGTTGAATTCTGTGAATGTGTGTTATTTTAGGAGCACTGAACTGAAAGGCATGTCTTTGCTAAGCAAACCGCTACAGCGCTCCTCTGCAGGTTATTTCAAGTAATAAAGCCATGTTTTCATGGCTTAATAAAGACATGCAGCACCTCGTTTCCTTCTCACATCTTGTAAGGTCATCTTATTTAAACAGCCAGAAAACAGACCAGACACGTTTAACTACAGCATTATGTGAATTCACTGGGGTTAACAAATGATGACTGGAGCATAACGTATGTCATGTTTACATAGTACATTAAAGATTATTAGAATTTATTATGTACACTCTATCGTGTTGTTCTGAATTAATCTTTATGACTTTTTGTTTGCAATCGATAGTGAAGAAACACAAACTGAATCATTTTCAGAAATGTCCAGTGAATTCTGCTAAAAGGTAAATGTTTTATCACATTGAAAAAGATTTACCACCTACACTGTACCCTACCATAACCTAACTGATAGTGTTAACAAAAGCAGTGAGTTAAAAGCACATTTGCTGAAGCAACCATGCCATTTATATTGCTTCTACAAGTCTTTTTTGCACCTTATGTTTCACAGGATCACTCATATCTGAGTGCTCTACATCTCAACTGCTGCTTTTCATTTGCTGAAGATCATATTCCCTTTAACAGAAGTACAATTAGCATTTGAAATGTACCCTTGATAAAAGACAAATGCAAATAACAGTTTGTTTTTCATGTCTGTGGGGTTTGTTTTAAAGTAAGGCGTGAGCTGTCAGTATTTGAACAGTTTTTTTTTTCTTTATTTAATAGAATCCATGTTTCATTTCCAGAAACATTAATGCTTAATTCTGCAAAGCATGTCGTGTACTATGTTTAAAAGCAGCTGAAGCCCTGGTCCTGGGAGCATAATGGGTTTATTTGTGGTCGCTTTTGTACAAGTTGTCCTTAAAGTGAACAACAAAGTGTGCTTTCATGTCATGATGTTGAAAACAGGTTTAGAGATTTGTCTTCTAAGTGAGCGCAGTGCGACTGTGTTATTATGATAATTGTGTTAGATGCATGTAGAGAGTATCGCATGATGAGGGAGAAAGTCATTGTGGAGACCATGGCTCCTTTGTAAGCAAGAGCAGTCACTGAATCATGATTTATTAGAATCAAAGCAATAGAGAATCTGTTCATATTTACTTTATTAAAGTCCAAGTGTGGGGAAGTCGTGGCCTAGTGGTTAGAGAGTTTGACTCCTAAGGTTGTGGGTTCGAGTCTTGGGCTGGCAATACCATGACTGAGGTGTCTCCTTGAGCAAGGCACCGAACCCCCAACTGCTCCAAACAACAGTAGCACCAAACTAATTTCTCTATTTTAAAAACAAAGCCTTACAAGTTGACAAAATATAAAATAAAAAAGAATGATTGACATTAAGGCCAAAGTGGGCAAATATATATATATATAAAAATCATTATTTTATGTTTGTAATTAAAACATAAAAACAAAGATACATATCACAAATATAAAAAATAAACAAGCAGTGCTTTATTTTTCAGGTACAACTGGTGTATTTAGCAGTAGCATTCATGAAATTGGATTTCACAAACACTATATACACTTGAATTGATTCTTATTAAAGCAACTGTATTAAAGTTCTTCAGTCAAGAGTGATTTTTCTCTTTCTGTTTGTTTGTGTTCTGTTTTTCTCTCAACCATTTACTTTCACTTTAGACACTATCCACTGTGTTTACATGTAAACCTTGCATGTTTTTTGACAAAAGCAGTTCAATCAGATATGCTACATATATTTTGTCTATATTTTAGTTTTTAGCATGAACACACTTTAGGTGTATGCTCTAAGAAATGTGCATGTCAAAACAGCACTTTTAACCGGCAAGGCTTTTAAGCACATGCAAATAATGTACTTTTGTGATTGCAAATCAGTGCAATATCCCGTGAAGCCAAATTGGTATCACACACCCCTGCACCTGTTTAATTGATTTGTTTCTATGTATTTAAGTACTGCTTTTTCTTCTGTTCATTGTCAGTTCTTGTTGCATTTAACCCAGTTGTCTGTTCATTTCCTGTTTCCAGTTTTGAGTTTGTGTAAACAAAGTTAAATTGCTGTTATCCTTAGATCTTCATCTCAACTTTATTTGCAACTGTTTGTGACAAAAATAACTGACATCAAAATGGATCTAGCAAATAAAATAAATAATATCTAGTAAATAAAATCCTCCTCCTCTTGCAGGGGAACCAGTACCTAGAGAGGCACACACAGGTGTGTGCTTGTGTGCTTTTCCAGATAAACGTTAATGCCAAAACAAGACTGCGCTTGCCCGGAAACTAACCTCTAGGAACTTTTATGGATTATGTGAAGAGCCAGAGCCAGAGGCAACACCAGATCTCCCCAGAGCCTCCATGGATGAATAATCTCTCTGGATTACTGGTGGATTGGATGTCGTGGAGCCGTACCCCCTAAATAATGGCTGATGATGAAGCACTAATTGATTGGGAGAGGGAGTGTTTTCTGCCTGTTTAATTTCCCTGCACCGAGTCTGTTTCACCCAGCATTACACTTTTACACTCTGCCCTGCCCTGAATGTCCTTTGTCTCCACTGGTTCTACCCTGTCTGTTTCACCGAAGATGCTCCTGCCCAGCCTCCCTCTTCACCCTCGTTTTCCAAAACCACCCAGTCTTTTAGCGAGAGATTCAGCTCTGTCTCTGATGGTTCCTTGCAGTTGATCGATTCTTCCTCTATGTTCTCACCTCTGCGATGTGGAATAGCCTCAGATCTCTGTCAGTCCTCTGACTCCACTGGGCTCCCTCGTCCCCCCAGCTCCACCTTGGTCAGTCGTCGACCTGTCTTAACCTTGGTCTTTCACTTTTATGGCTACGCCTTATCCCTCCATCCCTTTGTCTCCATCGGGGTCCTCCTTCCCTCCGGTTCCACTTTGGTGTCCTCATTCCCCCCAGCTCTGCCCCAACTGGCCATCCAGGCCTTCACCATCACCGCATGTCTTCGGCTCCTCGGCTCCACCTGAGTCTCTACTTCCTTTGGCTCCATCTGAGTCTGTCATTTTCCTGGTTTTGGCTTTTAGGGCTCCACCATGGCTCCTCCCTCTTTTAACTCTGTCGTTGACCTACGTCCTGGACTTTCTGCTGGCGGCTTCACCTTGGCTTGTCTTGCCCCTCTCTTTTCCCTGACTTCTCCTGCCTTCAGCTCCTCCCTGGCTTCTGTTTCTGTCAGATCTGCCCTGGTTCTAGCACTAGTCATTTCTGCATTTTCCTGGCCTGGAAATTGAAACATTTATTTAGCTAGTGTTTTAATCAAAAACATGTTATAAAGTATTTATATTTCAAATAAATATTGTTCTTTTGAACTTTTTATTTATCAAAACATATGTATTGCGGTTTCTAAAAAAAAAAAAAAAGTTTGAGCACCATATCATCATAATTTAATAATTTCTGATGATGTTGAAAACTCAGCTTTACTATCACAGGAATATTAGGCTATTTAAAAAAAAAAAAAAAAGTAAAAATATTTCACAATTTTACCATTTGAACAGTAGTTTATAAAAGTGACGTGACATACAGCCAGGTATGGTGACCCTTACTCAGAATTCATGCTCTGGATTTAACCCATCCGAAGTGCACACACACAGCAGTGAACACACACCCGGGGCAGGGGGCAGCCATTTATGCTGCTGTAAGGGAAACAGGTCCATTTAGCTCAAAGGGAATCATTTTAAAAGGAATTTGAACAGAATCACTGTTTCATGGCTGATCACTGAGAGGCCCTGCATTTCATTGAACGAGCCGTTTAACATCAAATCTGCGCTGGATATTAATATCCAAACTATAGTGAAACACTATCAATTAGCACAGTAACAAGATCGACAGTTTAAGACATTAACTTGTAAGCACAAAACACAAGATACTTCTCTTTTCAATATGAATAAGGCTTTATTAGATAAATCTAAGACATATAAACTAATCTAACACATAAACGCACGCACTCACACATTCACACAAGTTGCAGGAAGAGAGAAGATTTGAGAAGAATATGCGAGAATGAAAATGTGGAATCCCAAGTTTACAGCAATACGTGAAATTGCATAGACATGAACAACCATCAATCAGTTAATTAACCCTCGCATTGAGTTCCTCAATGAGGTTAAAATTATATTAGATACACCAGTACAGATCGGAGTCTGGAGCTTATTGCGTTGCCTGTGTAAAGGAGGTTCCCTTTGTTGTCATTGAAAGGGGGTTTCCCGTTGTCGCTGATTGGCTGGAAGTTCAGTATTCATTGAAGTGATGTCTTGGGAAGTCCGTGGTTGGGCGTCGTCTGATGATGCAGAGTTGTGGGCTGGTTGAAGTTGAACGAGCACTCGAGGTCAGACTCAGAGACACAGCATTACAAAACTTAACTCAGAACACGAAACTCTCAACGGAAAAGAAAAGAAACTAAAGTAAAAGAACAGAAGTGAAGTTTGACGAGACTAGGTGGTGTTTCTTCTCATCGTGGCGAAGTAGCTGCAGGCGTGCTGGCCGAAGCACGCTGGAACCGCACTCAGAGAACGCTAACAGTGATGACTAAAAGCATGACTAAAAGCAAAAGCTAAGAAGTAGGCTAGAAGCAGGCTGAAAGAATTTAAACTGGCCTTTTGGCAACACCTCAAATGTTGTCTTGACCAATCAGATATTGTCTTGGCTCGGGGGTATCATAAATCATATGTTGTCTTATCAAGCACGTGGTCCGAAATGTCCCACTTCTTGCAGGGTATAATTTTGGACATGATTCCTATAACAAGAAGTCAAATGTGGGTTATATATGGAATGAACATGGAGTGAAGCGATGGACTGATATTCATTTTTAAGTCTTTTTGAGTTCATTTTGGTCCATTTATATCTATAAAAGTTTTATATCTATAAAAAGTTTCTGTGCCATTCTCTGACATAAAGGTTTCTGTGGAGACCAGAGGTTTAAAGGTGCCCTTCGGAATTTCAGTCTGGCTCTGCTAGGTGGATGGGGGGGGGGGAGGTCAATCCCAGGATCTTGTTTCCTCTCATGGGTTTACATGTGATGGCCGGCTGTGCATCCCTTTGACCATCAATCTCGATTACTTGCCCCAAACTTGACAATCTATTCTCCGAATTGAAATTGTCAATAATTGTTCTAATGGTGCTAATGTTGAAAGCTGTTCTGTGAAAGAGTTGGTTATCTTGCTTCTGACTTGTGGCACTAGGAAATGGATTTACAACATCCTGTTGCCTTTCTGAGGAATTTGGCTCATGTTTCAACCATGGTCCTAATCTACTCTTTAATTTGTCTGGTTCGGGTCTGATACGCTACACTGCGGCACCCGGGGAGCAGTTGGGGGTTCAGTGCCTTGTTCAAGGGCACCTCAGTCATGGTATTGCTGGCCCAACCTTAGGAGTCCAACTCTCTAACCACTAGACCACGACTTCCCCAAAAGTTATGTATGATTAGTAGTGTACAGAATTGAGCAGGATTTGTAATTCTTTCATATAACAGTCCAGATGGATTAGAATAGAACAACAGAATAGAGCAGAAGAGTGAGTCATGGTTTTCCTGATATGTTCAAAAGAGACAGAGCAGCTTTCAGCACAGTCACAAAAGGTGACTCAGTCCTGACACTGTGTTCTTCCTCAAACTGACTCATCTCTCCTCAGTTTACAGGCAGAAATAGAAGATATGACCACAATGAACCACAGCACAGCTGTCCAAAGATGTTATCAATCTCTACAAAGCAAAGAACAGATAAGGCTCTTTGTTTCTGCAATGAAATTGTTCAATTAATCGCCAGTGCTACAAATTTCTTGACAAATGTATAATATTGATTCCACACTGGAGGTTCCTGCACTTAAATTATTATTAGAAGTGTTTGATTTCTGCACCACTTGCATTAGCATGCGTAATTGTAAAAATAATGACTCATGCCATTGGCCGAGCCACTCTTCACCTTTAAGTTGGCTCTATGCACTGCAGACACTGCAGCTCAGTGATGCACAACCTCAAGCAGAGATTTTCATTAGCCTGATGGAGCACTGAGCCATATGAGAGGATTATATAGACCCTGAGGAACAGCTTAATGATATCTGGATATCAGCATACATACAGTAAGTGTAATGGTACTTTCAATCCTTTACCGCTACTTTTACCATGCACTTCCTTCAGTGTTTGCATACATATTAAGTATATGCCCAATACATACTGTATGCACTATGCAGTCACTGATCCGGAAAGAGGAAATGTTGCATTTTCTTTCCACAGTGAACACCACGGGCCTCATTTATGAAATTACCTTAATAGTGGTGGCTACGATCAAATCTCATGTCTGGTCTCAGCTCAAATAAATAGGACCACACAAAATATATAACAGATTAACAAAAGGAAAAAAAAAACTGTGCAACAAGTATAGGCTACGTTTGTTTTTGGGTCTCTCTTAATGCATTTTATTTATTTTCTTCAGATCTTTATTTAATTTAATCCATCTGATCGCTGAACAACATTTGTTCTAGCGTTGCCTGACATTTCAGCCATTCATTATCAAACTAAAATGCAGTCAACCAAACATAAAAGTTGCATTGTTTATTTTAAAAGTCCGCCGTAAAATCAGTGTGTAGCACCCAAACAAACATTTTTGCACATGCAAAGGATTGTAAATGGATATTAGAACATGAGTTAAGTATATAGCTTTGTTTAGGAATAATAGTTTTGCAACCAAATGTTACAAATATGTAAACGTTTGAATTTTTGTGGAATGAGAAAGGCTTGCGAGCCCAATGCCATTTCAGTATTGCTGTATGCTGTGTATAATGAATGCCACTATTGCCTAATTTGTGTTTTATTTTATAGTTTAATATATAATTTTATTACTATTTAATTTTCATTCTTGTATTGTCCTGAATACCAATCAATTTTTATATATTTGTTGTATACTGAATGGGGAACAAAAAAAGGCTATAATGTACATATTTAACAGTAAATTTATATATACACTCACCGGCAACTTTATTAGTTACACCTGTTCAATTGCTTGGTAAAACAAATTGCTAATCATCCAATAATATGGCAGCAACTCAATGCATTTGGGCATCTAGATGTGGTGAAGAAAACTTGCTGAAGTTCAAACTGAGCATCAGAACGAATTAAGTGACTTTGAACGTGAAATGGTTATTTCAAAGTATTTCAAAAACTACTGGGATTTTCATGCACAACCATCTCTAGAGTTTACAGAGAATAGTCCGAAAAAGAGAAAATATCCAGTGAGCGGCAGTTGTGTGGACGAAAATCCCTTGTTTATGTCAGAAGTAGGCAGACTAGTTAGAGATGATAGAAAAGCAACAATAACTCACATAACCACTCGTTACAGCCAAGGAATGCAGAAAACAATCTCTAAAAGCACAACACATTGAACCCTGAAGCAGATGAGCTACAGCAGCAGAAGACCACACCGGGTGCCGCTCCTGTCAGCTAAGAACAGGAAACAGAGGCTACAATTCACACAGGCTCACCAAAACTGGAAAATAGAAGATAGGAATTACGTTGTCTGGTCTGATGAGTCTCGATTTCTGCTGCAATATTCAGATGGTAGGGTCAGAATTTGGCATAAAGAACATGAAAGCATGGATCCATCCTGCCTTGTCTCCGTGGTTCAGTCTGCTGGTGGTGGTGTAATGGTGTGTGGGATATATTCTTGGCACACTTTGGGCCGGTTGAGCATTGTTTAAACACCACAGCTTACCTGAGTATTGTTGCTGACTATGTCCATTGCTTTATGACTACAGTGTACCCATCTTCTGATGGCTACTTCCAGCAGGATAATGCACCATGTCACAAAGCTCAAATCATCTCAGACTGGTGTCTTGAACATGACAATGAGTTCACTTTACTCAAATGGCCTTCACGGTCACCAGATCTCAATCCAAATAGAGCAGTTTTGTGATGTGGTGGAACGGTAGATTCGTATCATGGATGTGCAGCCGATAAATCTGCAGCAACTGTGTGATGCTATCATGTCAACTGGACCAAAATTTCTGAGGAATGTTTCCAATGCCTTGTTGAATATATGCCATGAAGAATTAAGACAGTTCTGAAGGCAAAAGGGGCTCCAACCCCATACTAGCTAATAAAGTGGCCAGTGAGTGTATATAAACTACAGAAATGAATGTAGCCTAATTGATTGCATTTGCAAGGTTAATGGGTGTTTTTGGAGTAAATATCTGCCACCACATTTATCAATCATTCATATGATGAGATTCTTGAATCACACGTGAAAACTGTTCTAAGTTGATTTGTGCGCATGATCTGCACTTGTTTCTACATTGGATTGATAAAGGAGGCCCCATGCGTCTGCTTGTCTGCTTGTCATGTGTGTTTGCATGGCTGACGGCCACCAAAATTACACCGCATCTGCCACACTCTTTTCTTCCCTTTCACCAAACTTAACTTGATGTTTTCATAGGTAAATATGTATTTTCACCCTTTTTATTTGTAGTACAATGGAGAGATAGGACAGGAAATGATAAGGAGGGAACAGAATCTGTAAAGAACACATGTCCGATTCAAACTATTACAAGTATCAATTACAATTGTTTTTATACTAAAATTAAGTCTTGTATGTAAAAAAAGGTAATTGAAAAATCGATTCCTCATATCATGAACCATTAAGTTCTGTTAATTTCTGCAGTAATGTGGTCAAAAATCAATGAACACATGATGTTTCTCAGTAACCCTGTCTGTGACATGCCAGATTACATCAAAAGCTGGAGCCCACAGGCTGAGCATTCCTGTACTTTTGGAGGAATAACAAATAGCAACACCCTTTTGTTGTTGGTTGTTGTTGTACCGCTGCTGAGCACTCTGACACACCAGGAACTGCTCGTTTTATAGCAAGAATTTTCCTATCGACATGCTCGTGCCAGCAATTGGAGAAGTGAGCTTTTTAATTGACCCCCAACAAAGCATATTCATGACTTGTTTCCACACATTACAAAACGGCCTCTGTTGCGCTACACCTGAGGAACGTGGTGGATTGCTGATTATGGGTTTGCATTGTTTTTATGGTTATAAAAACAGCGTAGTTGAGGACATAGACAACACTTTTCTTTAATGAGAGAGGGAGCGATGGCTGCAGTGAATGGGAGGAGGGAACAAGCTCTCACATGCGTTGCTTACAGTCACAAACAGACTCGCGCTGAAGTTGTTGTGTCTGTAAGCTGCAGGCTCTATAGACACTCTCTCTTTTTATGATCACATTTTGAAGTCGGTGTACTATTTGGTGATGTTTTTCCACTATGGGCTGCAGTCTCTGTACTATACAGCTCTCAAACTACTAAAGGCAAATGTCAGGTAGTTGTTGTGTTTTGGTTGACTTGTCGGTGTCATTTCGGTTTGTTTATTCCTCATTAACGTACGCTGGGAGTAAAGGGTTCATAGTCTGATTAAATTCAGATTGATTATTCATTTTTACTGAATGAATCATAATTTGATTGAGAGCATTGAATAAACACATTTCGAATGCCTTTGAGGTTACGCAGTTTGTCTCTGGAGGTTGTTTGCATGCTAAAACGCTTGCGAAAGGTTATTTTGCCGAAGGAAGGAATGTGTTTTGGAGACTGTGTACATTTGACAGGGTCATGAGAAGGTCACACTCTACTGAAGAAGAGCGAGAAATGTTTGGCATCTCATCAAAATACTTAATGAATGTGTGTTTGTTTGTTTGTTTGTTTATGTGGTTTGATTTATTATAGATCCTCGTGTAATTAGCTCCCACTGTAATTTAACCTCCAGCTGAACTCCTGCATGGTTGAAAGTATGAAATGAACTTTTTAAAAGAGGCTAAAAAGGAAAACTGATGCTAAATGCAATATTTAAATGCTACAAGTTATATAATTGTGCATTTCGAACAGTGAAATAAATAGGCTTATTAAATTCCATCCAGTCAAACTCTATTATATTTCATTTCGTCACTTAGAAACTAGCTAAATTTGGGAAATATTAATATGTATACATTACATTTCAGTGTTTTTGTTTTTTGTATGGTAAGCAATTTTGGTACTGTGTTTCCTGTGTAAAAAAAAAAAAAAGTTTCTTTGTAATTATTTGTGCAATTTGCTGGCAGGTTCTATGTAAAAATATATATTGCATCAGTGGGCACACCGACAAAGCTCCCATGTGTGTTATTGCCACTGTGAGATTCCAGAAGAGGTCCCTTAGGACATTAGTTTTGATATTCGAGTCTTTCAATGCTTTGATAAATGAAGTTCTCTCCCATTAGCTTACTGGCACATAGCCATTTTCTTGTGTAATTCAAAAGCTTTTATACACCCTGTTGGATTTCCATCAATAAATGAAATCTCACTAACTGTGTGATAATGTTAAAACCGAACTTCCGGTCATAAATATCTCTGTAGATTAGTCATTCACATTCAGGACTTTAGGTCAAAAAGTCATATGTTCATATGACAACATTTGCCTTGAGTCTTTCATCCTTGGTCACCAAATTGTTAAAGCATAAAACAAAATAAAAAATAATGTGTAAGAACGACAGAGAATTTTTGTGCTGAAAATCTTACTTCTTACTTTGTGCTGAAAATCTTCTCTTATACAAGTTTCGGCTGTTTTTTTTTTCGATCGTGGATCTAATGACATAGACGATGGTGGTCTCTATATTAGCATTTCTCTCGGAAAAGCGCGCCCGCGCACACGTTGACCAGAGGAGAGCCAGACCACGCACATCAACGCGCTTCATCTGCAAATCGTCAGAAGCGCTGCGTAGGATTTGTTCGAAAATGCCTCCAAATAAGTGTACTTTTGGATGTGAAGGAAAGTTTACCATATTCACCTTCCCCAAGAACCCAGTGTTACACGAACAGTGGATGCAGTTTGTTTTTCTGGGGCAGCAACGGAGTGTATCAAGTGCATTTGTGTGTTCTCGTCATTTCAGTGATGAATGTTTTCTGAACAAGGCCCAGGTCGATGCTGGATTTGCGCATCGTTTGCTATTAAAAATGGAGTTCTCCCAGTGATAAAAACACCCATTCATGTAAGTACAACTGCATCAGATTTCTTTCTTTTGTTGGAAATCAGCACATAAGAATATATGTTAATAGAAACAACACGAAACATCAGTATTATAGCTCCGCTCACAGCACTCTTCCAGGAGCACTGTTTTTTGCGGAGAGAATCGGAAAGCTGTATTTTTATTTTATAAATATGATCAAACTAAAGACTTTTTGGAGATATGAAGGATGCAGTACTACTATATAGGTAGTCAAGATTTACACGAGATTAGGTGAAACTGTGTATGTTATGTACCCTTCAACTTGTATCTTGCCGGTTCTGTTCTTATGTGTCTATATGTTCTTTCTCATTCTAGTCACCTAGAAATATTTATAAACCTATTAACTGAATTAACAGAGTAAAATGGATGGCATTAAACTTGCTTTGTTGTTCTGTACCATACACCTGTTTTGTTTGACTTATACCAGAGGATTTTTATTATATAAAAAAACAATATATATCAGCTATCCAACCTGCTGTACATTCTCTGGAATGCTGAATCCCATCCTCAGAAAGTTTTTAGATTTTGACCTCACATCTGGTTTTAGGGTTAATGTACAGCAAGCCACACATAGCACTAAAGTTCGGTATAAATCCTAGAGTTGGGATGACAATGCATACAAGTACAATTAAAGTTCCATTTTAAGTGCATTGTAAATCTCTGCTCAGTCTGCATTTCATAGAAGTACATAAGGGTTCTGTTCTTTACATTATGTGCATGCAGATATGCAGGCTGTTGAAGACTACTGTATATTGTGAAGTTAACCTTCCAAAAGCAGAGCTCATGTAGAATGCAAACTGGTAGAGCATAATACAAGCGATGTTAAGGTCATGGGTTCGGATCCCAGAGAAAATGCATACAGATATGCATTGGATTGAACATATAAATCTAATCAAAAATCCTTATTAAGGATAGTATATTTTTTTGATAATTTTGTACAATCCAAAAATGCCTGTAAAGGGTTTAAACAATATCAGAATCAGAAAGAGCTTTATAGTCATGTATGCTTGCGCATACAAGGAATTTGTTTTAGTGACATAAGCTTCCAGTACACAGAGACAACAACACACAGACAAAAAAAGAAATATAAAGACAAATATTGCAAAATAAATCTAAAAAAAAAAAATTGTATGAACAGTTGTGCTATAGATGATAATGGAATATAATAGAGTGAGATGCAGGGATGTACTAGGATGGAGGTGGTAACAAATAAATATAAGGATATTGCACATTTTTATTGCATAAGTGGGGAACATTTAACTGTTCATGAGGTAGATTGCCTGGAGGAAGAAACTGTTTTGTGCCTGTCTGTCCTGGTATTTGTGGCTCTGAAGGTGCCGGCCAGATGGCCAAAGTTCAAAAAGGGATAACTTGGATGTGATGGATCCAGATTGATTTTTCTGAGCCCTTTAAATCACTCTGGATGTATACAGTTCTTGAAGGGTGGGCAGAGGAGCACCCAATAATCCTTTCAGCAGTCCGAACAGTTCTCTGTAGTCTTCTGATGTCTGATTTTGTTGCTGAACCAAACCAGACAGTTATTGAAGTGCCCAGGACAGACTCAATGACGGCTGAGTAGCAATGTTTCAGCAGCTCCTGTGGAAGCTTAAGCTTCCTCAGCTGGCGAAGGAAGTACAACCCCTTGTTGGGCCTTTTAAACAATTGAGTCAATGTGATTGTCCCAATTCAGGTCCTGAAAGATGTTGGTTCCCAGGAATCTGAATGACTCCACTGGCAGTCACAGTGCTGTTCATGATGGTGAGTCGGGGGAGTGCAAGGGGGATTTCTCCTGAAGTCCACTAACATCTCCACTGTTACAAGCGTGTTCAGCTCCAGGTTCTTAAGACTGCACCAGACATCCAGCTGCTCAACCCCTTGTCTGTAAGCAGAGTCATCACCGTCCTGAATGAGGCCGATGACTGTAGTGTCGTCTGCAAACTTTAGGAGCTTGACAGAGGGGTCTTTAGAGGTGCAGTCGTTGGTGCACAGGGAGAAGAGCAGCGGAGAGAAAACACATCCCTGAGGGCACCAGTGTTGGTGGAGTGACTGTTGGACATGAATTTCCCCAGTCTCACTAGCTGTAGCCTATCTGTCAGAAGCTGGTGATCCACTGACAGATAGAGCTGCTGGGTCAGTTTGGTCTGAGGGCTGTTGGGATGATGGTGTTGAAAGCCGAACTAAAGTCCACAAACAGGATCGTCACATAAGTCCCTGTGTTCTTCTTTTGTTCTTCCTGAAGACCTGGCGCACATCATTCTCATTGATTTAAAGAGCAGGAGGTGGGGAGAAGGGGATTGCAGGAGGTGTTAACAACTCTGTAGAGAGATTTGGCCTCTTTGGCCTGACGAAGATGTCTGAGTTTTGTTGTAAACCGTGGCTTATCATTGTTGAATGTAAATAAGTCCTAAGTAGGGATGCAAATAT
Source organism: Carassius auratus (assembly GCF_003368295.1). NCBI lineage: Eukaryota > Metazoa > Chordata > Actinopteri > Cypriniformes > Cyprinidae > Carassius > Carassius auratus. Next base: position 60,125 of record NW_020523358.1, read on the forward strand.
CCTCACAAAAATTAATATAGGATGTTACAGGCTCTGAGTTCACCCAGATCTGTGTAGGAGCTTCAAAAACTCTCCAATCAGTGAGGTTGAAACAGGCTTTAAAGGCCCACTCTGTTTCATGCTCCATCTCTTTACAGTCTTTACTACAGGTTCAGCAGATTTAAGTTATTTTAAGATGAACCAGTCAGTGATCAGCCAGCCCCAAAGCTTTTTGTGGAACAGAGATGATATGCATTCTTTATTGTTGTGTAACAGTGATCCAGTATATTACAGTCTCTGGTGGGACATGTAACATGCTGTCTGTATTTTGGCAGTTCACGGGAAAGATTTGCTTTGTTAAAGTCCCCAAGAACGATCAAAACAGAGTACGGGTGTTGTTGTTCTGTCTCTGTTATCTGATCAGTGAATTTCTGTAAAAAAGCTGAGCTCACGTGTGCTTGAGGAGGAACGTAAAGAATGTAAAAGATTGGATGACAAATAATTTTCTCTGGAATAGCCTTCCTGATAATGTTCGGGGTTCAGACACACTCTCTCTGTTTAAATCTAGATTAAAAACGCATCTCTTTTTGCCAAGCATTCGAATAATGTATCTTTTAAATTGTGAGTGTAGTTGCATCTGATCAAATGTGCATTCTTATTCATTAGCTTGGGTTAAACTAATTTTACTTTGTTGTATCAGCAGCTATGCTAATGATCTCTATTTGTCTCTTGTTTCTATGTTTTGCCACTGGATTTACATGTCGAGGTAACTAGGATTTACACAAGCTCCATTCTGGATCCAGAACACCTGAGAAGAGATGATGCTGACCTCAGAGACTCAGATGATGCTAACCCTGAATCATCAAACAGAACTAACAAATATTGCTACAAGTGTGAATGCATCATATGATAATTATTAATTAATAATATTAATAATGTTCATCGTCTGGCTGACTACGTCTTGTATTAATTTTTCTAAAAATCCTGTCAAACGTGCACAAACTGACAGTCACCACCATAAGCCACTACTAAATATTGTAGAAACATAAATTTCTGTAAGTTGCTTTGTAAAGATTTGTATTGTAAAAAGCTCTATACAAATAAACTTAAATTGAAAAATTTAACTGAATATAATTAAATGTACCGTATTTTCCAGACTATAAGTCACACTTTTTTCATAGCTGGTCCTGCGACTTATAGTCAGGTGCAACTTATTTATCAAAATTAATTTGATGTGAACCAAGAGAAATGAACCAAGAGAAATGAACCAAGAGAAAACATTACCATCTACAGCCGCCAGAGGGCGCAATATGCTGCTCATTGCTCCTGTAGCATACACTGGGAACACAGAGCGCCCTCTCGCGGCTGTAGACGGTAATGTTTCTCTTGGTTCTTGGTTCTAAATAAATGTGACTTATAGTCCAGTGCGACTTACATATGTTATTTTCCTCATCATGACGTATTTTTGGACTGATGCGACTTATACTCAGGTGCGA